>NW_026865943.1:0-30270 GCF_026571515.1 Ruditapes philippinarum
ATTCAAATCAAGTTAAACATATTTTATACTTTGTTAAATTCTAATGTAACATTTTATATAAATATACCTGGAGTCAGTCGTTGATATTGTTAAATTTTTAATGGTCTTTTACCTTTATGATTCGTTTTGAAAAAGCTGAAAATCATCATGTTGCATACATTCAGTAAGAACAGAATTGCCATGTATTTAAACTCGCTATTCATGTATTGTCTGTATTTATCATTTTGCATAATCAAATGTTTACATATGTTACTGGTAAAAAAAGATTTACGTAAATATTGATGTTAGGTTTACGTTAATGTCAATGTAAGACATAGGCAAATAATAATTAAAATGAATAAGATTGTAGAAATTTTATCATAGATGTGCTTTTCCAATTTTGATTTACATGTATTGTTTGCCTATTACTTTGTAAAGAAAGGTAACTTCTTTTTATTCATGCAATGCAAACCAACAGAGTTATCTTTCCTGAGATAGACAAAGTTCCGATATCTGATTTATATATAATATGATAGTCAAGTTTTAAAAAATGCCAGCACTACATACGTAGACTTATTAACGGAGAATGATGTTATTTACCTTACATGAATCGGCTGTTCACCAGAAAGTAAAATATAATCATTTTATTGTTTTCTTTTGAAGCAAAACCTCTTCAGACATTTTTTATGTTTTGCAATTGTCAATACCTTATTGGAATAGTTTTAAATGACCATTGTTCTTTATTTGGATTTTTTTTTAACATTTTATGTTAAAATGGGCAAGCAAGACAAACTAATTTTGAGGTTAATATTATTTGGTTAAAGTAAGAACCCCCTGTCGTAAAAGTATGGCAGCACTGTAACACGAATGAGATTGAGACCGATATAAAGTACATGTGCGCGACACATGATTAAACGCAAGTTTTTATTTTATTTTTATACAATGTATTATAAACTTGAACAAGACCAGAACAGTTAATGTCTTTTTACAAGCTTTATAAAAGTATTGTTATTGATTTCTTTACATTTTCGTTATTGCAAATGAAACATTCTGGAGGAAACTGTATTCATTGTGTGTATGATTGTGAAAAAATACTATTTAAAAATTATTGTTTGTGCTGATGAACTTATTCAAGCTGAAAAATTGACAATAAAAACATTAGATGAAAATGTTAATCTGCCTGCTACTTTTTGTATTTCAGAAAGTTAACATAATTCTGGAAAATGACAGTTCCCTTCAAAGTTGTAATATCTACAAAATAGACGTTACATTAAGCAATTTCATTTCGACATAATTAAAAACTACATTATTTCTCATGACTCCCCCGCCAACACCGACTAAGACATTATTTAATTTTCATGGTCGAAAGTATTTGAATAGAATTAACTTTGATATTATATATTGCTTCATTCTGAAATGACTTGTACTGTATTATTCCTTTTTAAATTTTTTGTATTCTTCTATATTTGTCTACATTTTTATATACATGCAGTTTAAGGTTTATGATTCTTTCAATTTGTCTGCAATTATATAACTTGTATTATAAAATATGAGAATATGGCTTTAATAGTTGTAGCATTTCATCATTTCGCTTGTAAAGAAAGATAACTTCTTTTTATTCATGCAATGCACACCAACAGAGTTGTCTTTCCTGATGAAGTAGAATTTGAGGATATTTCAAATATCTTCCTATAGTCCAGTTTATTTGAAAAAATACAAGTAATACAAGTACTACAAGGCTGTTCACGGGAAAGCAAATGTTTGAGTATCTTTCATTGTTATCTAATGAAGCAAAACCTGTTCGGGCTTGTTGATGTGTTGCAGTTGATAACAGCTAATCAAGATTTTATTTTGAATAACCAATGTTTTTGTACTTGGATTTGTGCGCTCATTTTATGGTATAAATGTTAAAATTAAAAAAGATATTTTAATTATTCTTAACGGAAAAATATTCTCGATTAAGAATACCTTTACATGGCATATAAACTTTCCAAGTATATAAACAATATCATAAAGTAAAGAAGCACTGTAACAATACAATTCATAAAAGATAACGTACATGTGAACGACAGATGGTAAAACGCCATGTTACTACATTAATCAAATTTATTTCACGACAAACTTAATCATATCTGCGTAAACATCTAGATAACAATGAACAAGATAATGAAAGATTGTTGGAAATTAACATCTGTTCATATCAACATTGACAAGAGGCAACAAAAAAGTAAATAATAGTTATCATTTTCTGTTCAAGATGTATTAAACATATCAAACAAAACAATGAAACTTTAAACAAATTATATTACAAATTATATTCGCTATAAAAAGTGAAGTAGGCGTGACTTTTAAATCTATACATTTCTTTCCTACTTATTTATCGAGATAACGTGTCTTATTTTGGTGTCCTGCTTGGCTAATTTTCTGATGGTCCAGTATTGCTGGGTTGTGTTAGGGGATGCGTTTACTAATTGCCGCCCTTCCTTGCATATATTAGATTGTAAATATACAAAGTCAGTATCAACATAAACTGCCCTTTCAAACACAGTTATCAGTGTCTCTACTTGTTATAGGGTTTGTAAGCGAACAGCATGGATTCTGATCAGACTGCGCGGATGCGCAGGCTGGTCTGGATCCATGCTGGTCGCAAACCAATTATGTTGGTTTTGTCATGACGCGGCTCAAATTCTCTTTTCTCTCTTAGCTTGTATTTAGATTTCTCTCTTACATTGTATTAATATGTTATTATATTCTACAGCTGCTGTTATTTTACAAATATTACAATCAAAATCACTGTCTATTGTTCTTTACATATACATGTACTTACATATACTTGCAAGCTGTGTAGAGAAATAAATTACACATACATCTAGAAACAAAAAACAATGATAATAATAATTTCATACATAGAAAGAAACCTGTGTAAAATGCGAATTACTTTATCTTTATTATGTTAAAGTGATATTAACTTGTAATGGAAAACAATAAACTTAACATTTTGCTAATAAAACATGAAATTTGAATTAACACAACATACACACGTACACAAACACGCACGCACACAAGAAAAAAACAACAACAAGAGCAGAAGCTGTAACAGCAGCAACAATAACAACTTCACAAATACCCAGCAAGAAACAGACCAGCAAAGGAAGACACTCGAATATAATCACTCTAAGATGTCATATATCATATTTCTGGTTACACGGCAATCGGCAACGTGTCCATAAGTGTTAAAAATATGAATAAAGACAATAAAAATGTATCATTTTGTATATTGTTACAAAGTTTTTATTGGGCAAAACTTTTGATAGTGTTTAAAGTGATTCAGTATGAACAATACTATGGTGGGTAATACTATTCTGTTATGCTTTACACAGAACATGAACAAAATATAAATTTTATATTTTAGACTTGAACAATCCGCTCCTCATCTACAACATATATTATAAATAATTGTGTCAAGGTCAAACAATAGAATAAATATATACAATATTGAAATTACAGTTTTACATGTTTTATGACAAAGAACGAATGTAATATTTATCATTTTTTTAACATGAAGTTTATTTCCTGACGTGCATGCCAATAAATCGCGTAGTTTTTATATAGCATTTATTGCAAAAGATAATGCCTTATCTTTAAAGCACAATTAAGAAAAAAAAACAAGCCCAGTAAGTAAACATTTTTTTAATTTATGGTTGAAAGCAGCTGAGTAAGATTGAACATCTTTTAAATATTTTTTGTTGTCAATATAAAGATTACTTTTAAGTCGGTAGCAGGTACACAAATATAATATAGATCTCGTCCTCTGTGTCTCTTGATTGACATAATTATATTGCATGTTCTCCCACCTCCATATTACCCGGTTTCAATATTACGGCATGTGCGGATATCTTAAATTTGGTCATGAAAAATCTATACGTGTACATTACATACTTCGCATATTCTAATAGGTGTTTTAAATGTTTATATGCATGTTAATATGAAATTTCGGTCCACCTATCTCAAATTTACTAACAACATTAATTCGTTGTTGTTCTGTCTTGTATTAAACTTAAAGATCCTGTCACTCATTTTTTATAGTTTTATATCATAAATTTAATGCTCAAATGAAGTTTTATCAATATTGTAAGTTCCAAAAAGCATTATGTGTAAAGATATTATCAAATTTACTTTTCATGTTAATAAAGGGAGGTAATTAGAAATATATTTTCTATAAAGTCTACGTCAAAGTTTTCAATAAGAAATGAATGCATATATTTTAATGTTTACATATAATGTGGACAAATATCTGCAGTACATATTTTACATATTCTTTGATTTTTGAAAATTGTTTTATAAACATAATTTTATACATATATAAAATTTCACTTGTAAAAGCGTGGCTACAACAATAATAACAACATACAGGAACATTAATACTAAAAACTATCAACAAAATATTTACGGTATTACTAACCTCCTATCATTGACCCTTTTACTTAAACAGACTTATTCGGGAAACAATGTTAATTATCAAGCGTATTGGAAAATATTAGAATTCACATTAACAAAATAAAAGACGCACCTAAACATTATATACTTACTTTTCAATATATTTTATTTCTTTTGCTTTTAGTTTTTGTTATATAATAGCATTTCTCGCTGTAGCAATCGATCATTTAATGCATTTTTCACTTAATGAGTCATTGCCTCAGATCATTTGTTAGACTAAAACACATAAATGAAAGTCATATTACAATTATTTTTTGTCAAAAACATAAAGACCATTTCATACTATATTGTAATTATCATTAAAAAATAGTATGACATGCATGTAAAATTGTTTCGTGATATGTTTATATTATAATTCCATATTCATATTCATATTTGGGAAACATTGGGATACATATATCATTCAGATATAAAAATCAGCATGGTATATTTCACTCCATACAAAACCTATGTTTATCTAGAACTATTTGTTGCAAAAATACACGTACGTACATATGCCTAAAAGGAATATCTACCCCCCCCCCCCAGTTATGGATTAGACATACACAGATATTTGATTTTTTACGCTTTTGTTTTGGAAATTATTTTAAAAAGGAATCAAAACTGATCTAAAACGAACAAATTGTGGGTTATATTATTTGACAATTGTCTGGTATTTTTATTATCTTTATTTTTGAAAATAAAAAAATCTAAGTATTTTCGGTGTCTGCTAAACTTTAATGATACAACCCTCTTTGTAAAACTGAAATAAACCCACCCCCCCCCCCCCAAAAAAAAAAAAAAAAAAAAAAAAAAAAGAATAAAAGACAGATAATTAAGAAGCAAATAATGCAAATAATGAAATAAGCGAGTAACATTTGTTTAATCTGGTTCCATATTCCCGTCCTGTTACCGTGATTTGATTCTGTTCTCATACAAGATTATGTAATGTGCTATAAAGTATACGTCTTCTTTTGTCTGTGGTAATTCCCTGACCTAGTAAATTGGAATAATTGCTTTTTGTCGGATAGGAAAGCCAGACGCTTTTTTATTTGGTGTAATTTATTGGTCATCTGAGCATATATTGTGTAGTTGAGCTTCTATTACGTAAGTGTAACACAAACAATTGAATAAAAATCCTGTGTATGCATTACATTTTTTTTTTTTGTAAAGTGAAATATTTAAGATCACATTTTTTCATTCTCCTCTTAGAAACAATTATCATAAAGGGTGATTGTCTATAACAATCCTCAAATATGTTTTCTTTCTTCTAAAAAGATGTATGACTAACAAATCAAAACACAATTTATTTCCTTCCGTGAAATACACAACTTTTAAAAATAGCGGCAGTCTACATTTTTCAAAGCCAGGTCTAATATAAATTCGCAGTAAGTAGCATGGTGTGACTTTTTCTTCTATTAGAATTGAGAGAAAAAAAGTAAAAATAATAAATAAATAATTTGGTTAATTGAAACAGATATTTGCAGTTTAATTTTGATGAAACAGAAATTTAAGAAGAATGGTTTAGAAATCTCGAATTTTGGCATTTATTAATGAGGCGTTGTATTTACAAACACAATGTATTATTATCAAAGGCCATATTCAATATCAACAATGTCAACACTTGTCTTACCACTTATTTAGAAGAAAGTTAATGTAAAACAGTAACGTAGACGGTATATTGCAAAGCTGGTAATATATTGAAGATAAAATAAGATATGATTAATATAATGTTATTTGAACAACGAAATACTATGAAGCTGCATCTATAGATTATTTTACTCATAATCAAGTTGACATATGACATCAAAACTTATCAACAAAATGTTTAATTTACTTAGTGTTATTTGTAGGCGGATTCGAATTGGAAAGTAGAAAAAAACTGGAAACAAAGTAATCCCTCGGAAGCATTAATCACAACAAAATTACATGAAAATTGCAGACTCGGTTTGATTGAGTCTGTACATCCACCAAACTTATTTCAAAGGATTAAGTGTATGCAATGTATAATAATAATAATGTTTATACATCTTTTTTCCTGAACGCCATCTGCCATTGTTTCATATTTTCTAAAGCGAAAAAAAAAAGCCTTATTTTTTAGTTTACGTTGTAATTGTAATAAAAATATGTACATGTATTAAAATTTTTGGTTAATGATGAAAGGTATGTAATACCACACACAAATTAAATTTGTTGAAAGTAACCAGAATTATACATGACACACAAATATTCAGGAATAACATATGTTTGTTGTAAGTAAGTCTGAAATACATGATCCGATTAAAAGTATCTAACAATGTCAGGTAATAAATTGTTCTAGAAACAAATGTCATCATTCATCATATATGGGTTATCACTTTGAACACTTTCAATACATAGTTTGTAAGATGAAACATTTATAAAATCAAATGATACATTTCTTTTGCTTTTATCAATATTTTAAATAATTGGAAATGTACCTATTCTATACCAATCTACTTTAAAGTAGTAACTGTGCTTTAATCATTTAAATAGAAGCATAAATCTCTTAATTGTCTTTCATTTCATATATATATGTATTCTTAGGTAAATACTTGTTCAAAATGACTGTTTTGCATACTCTGACAGGTGGCATTGTTTATTGTATTGTCATAACCTTTTACATATGCGACCAATTAGATTCTATCCAGCTGATACTAATAAAAAATATCACGACAACAAGTAGATCATCTAAAGTCAGTATGATCATATATCGACTTTGAAAGTGTTTGATATCTATATTTTTTCACACAGTACCAAGGCAAAAGGACATTCAACATGAGCCTACAAATCATTGTTATTGTGATTTTCTGTGTTGGTGCAAGTTTGGGAGAAAATACTCACTTCTGTGAGAATTCACAGAGCCTCAGTGATGTAAAAATGCCAGGTTATACGTTGACACAGGAGGATTTTGACAATTATGTAAGTTTATTTTGTTCTTTTTAGAAAATACTGTATCCTCGAACAAAACTTAAAACAAAATATATCAACGTTATAAAACTAAAGTTTAACACATACTTTGAATAAAACTTTGTGTAAATATATATTTATGAAGCACACAAGTGAATGCACTATAAAACACAATTAAAAATATACTATGCTCATCTTTGAGTAAAATATTTTAATCTCAGAAACGTGTTTAAATCTATATAATTTTTACTGACTATGTCTAATTTGAATAAAAGAATGTACAGTATTTTGTATTGGAAGCTGCGTTTCTTATTACAGGTCAAGTAAAGTTGGTCTTTTCTTAATAAATAAAATACAAGTTGCTTTTAATGACACTATATATTCATACTGTTAGTTTTAAACATGACATATCTACTTAGCGTGAAGTTAAAACACGTTGATTTTATATTAACAAAAAACTGTGTAGCAATAATCAAGATTTTCTATTATAAAATTTGAGCATAGTATGTCTTTAATACATTATGCACAGCTGTTTGATTTGAAACATTTACTTCATGTATAAGAAAATATGTTTACATTTGTAACACAGGCATTTACAATTATTGTTAAATATTGAGTCTCTCGTGCAACTATTAAACTAAAATGACATCGATAATTTTGTTATTTAAAAAAAAAAAACACAAAAAAACAAGAAACAACTAAGCAATGCACTTTCTAAATTTAATTTTTAATGACTGATTACGGAGAAAGTTTTGATATTCCAGCTCAATTCGTAATATTTATTCTAACTAATTATGTTAATCAAAAGATTACAATACCATACTATTTAAGAAATGACCACCCTAAAGGGCACTATAAGTAAATGACAACTTGACAACAAGGGTCAGATATATGCCTTGAAGGATACCTGTATGCAACATTTAAACACACTTCGTATGTGAGAAGTTAGTATAGCAATCTCATTTCAAAATATATTAAAAAAATGCTCAGCTGTAATTCTTAGTTTGCAAAGCAACCTAGCCGGGCATTCTTAAATAAAGAGTAAATATGCTCCCTCTACACCTTATGCATCCTCTTTCACTTCTTCTGCCTCAGAAAATATTAATTTTGTTGCCAAGATCTATTTCACTGGTCTGTCACTGTTTTGGTGCCAATGGATTTGCCTTGTTGATCTTTATTTTCGTTTTTTATAACCAATAATTGGATTTCGCTCGTCTGCTACGTATGCTCGGAAACTCGCAAACATTCAGAAATATTTCTTACCAATGTAGATAATTTTTGACTTCTAGAAACACTCAATTGTCCATTTCGTCTGTCTACGACTTATTTTTGGACACTCGCAGGTTCCTGAAACTTCTTGAAAGTCTGTGAGTGTCCCAAAATAAGTCTCAGACCAAAACAATAAATTCTGGAGGATCCATTGAAGTTAAAAAATGTAATTATCTCTATTTGCACAAAAATGAGTCAAAAGCCAATGTAATGAACTCTGGAGGGTCCCTAGAACTCAAAAATATGTCACTATCTCCACTGGCACCAAATGTCCAATAATATTTAGCAGACCAAAGAAATCAACTCTAAATGGTTCATTATAGTCAAACATGTCATTATCTCCACTGGCACCAAAATGCCTGAAAGTCTGCGAATGTCCAATAATATTTAGCAGACCAAAGAAATCGACTCTAAATGGTTCATTATAGTCAAACATGTCATTATCTTCATTGGCACCAATAATTCCTAAAAGTCTGCGAATGTCCAAGAATCAGTCGCAAATCCAGAAAATGAAGAATGGATGGTCAAAACCATTAAAAGTTCATGAAAGTCAATGAAATGGACTTCTGATGGTTACTTCAACCCAAAATAGGTTAAAAAACTATTGACACCGAAATTCCTGGAAGTCTACGAGGATGTCAGAAACAGAGCAGACAAGTGAAATAGATCAAGGCCAAAAACACACAACATTTATCGAGGCATTAGAAAGAGAATGCATAAGTAGTGAAAGCGGAAACATATTAACTCTATATTCAGAAATGTCCCGCTATATTGCTTTCCAGCTGAGCATTCCTGCTGGGCATTCCAACAGAGCATTTTTGTAAAATATTTAGGAATGCCCCACTAGATTTCTCTGCCACCTAGACATTTAAACAAAATCTACATTACACTTTATTTCAGAATATTCCGCTTGATTGCTCTACCAGTTAAGCATTACAGCTAGGCATTTTAACACTATATTTTAAAATGCTCTACTAGATTGTTTGCTTGCAGAACAATGCAAAAGACATTTTATGCATATATTTTAGAATGCCCCGCATGATGAGATAGCCAGCTGATCCTTCCAGCCAGCAGAGCAAATTAATATTACATATTGGAATGACCTGCAATATTGCCCTGCCAGCTAAACATTCCAGCAAAGCAATTTTACTCTTTATTTAGGAACACCCTGCCAGATTATCTAGTAAGCTGAGCATTCCAGCAGAGCATATTATACTATATTTAGGAAAGCTACGCTAGATTGCGTAGCCAGCTGACCATGCGTCCTGTGAACGTGGCTTTACATTGTTATCTTTATTCTTGTTTTTTTACACTATATGTCAGGATTCTTTCATTATATAGCTCTGTCAGCTGCGCATTGTGGCAGAGCAATGTTTTGCACTATATTAAAGAATGCCTCGCTCGACTGCCTAGCTAGCTGAGCATTTCAGCATGCCATTGTTGCACTGTCTTGGGATGGCTCGCTATATTGCTATGCAAGCTGAACATTCTTACAGAGTATTTTTTTACATTATATTTAGGAATGCTTAACTAAATTGCGATGCAGAGCATCCCTTGAAGGTTTTTTAGAAATGCATTTTAGATTGCCTAGCCAGCTTAGCATTTTTACACTTTATTTGGGAATGCCCCGCTATATTGCTCTGCCAGCTTCGGCAATCCAGTAGAACATTATTACATTATAAATTTAAGAAATTCTTCGCTTGATTGCTCTGCTAGCCTATCATTGCAGCAGAGCATTCATTTACTATATTTCAGAATGCCCCGCTATATTGCTTAGCCAGCTGAGCATTCCAGCAGAGCATTTCTACACTATATTAAGGGATTCCCTGCTAGAATTTCAAGCCAGCTAAGCATTCCAATAGAGCATCTTTTGCTCAATATTTAGGAATGCCTAGTTTGTTGTGTCAGCTCGGCATTTCAGCTGAACATTTATTACCACTATATTTAAGAATGCCACGCTAGATTATTCTGCCAGTTTGCCATTTCAGCAGAGCATTTCTACATTATGTTTAAGAATGCCCCGCTTAATGGTTAGCCAGCTAAGCATTCCAGCAGAACATTTTACATTATATTTAGGAATGCCTTGCTAGATTGCCAAGCCATCTGAATATTTCAGCAAAACATTTTTTACACTATGATTTGAAATACCCAGCTAGATTGCTCTTATAGCTAAACTTCCCAACAGAGCATTTTTACTCTATATTCAGGAATGCTCCGCCAGATTGCTAAGCTAGCTGAGCATCCCAGCAAAACATTGATATCCCGATGTAAATTGAAATTCTGTTTTACTTAGCTCACTGCTTACTGCTAACTTCTCACATACACAAACTTTACCGTGCGGTTAACAAGTTGTTATAGCCACTTTTCTGTATTTAAGCTTCATTTGAAAGGGACTCTTTTTCAGAAATGATGAACCTTTAAATATAATATCATGCTGGTGAGAAATGTTTTAATTATTCTTAATAAACAACTAGTAACCGTCAGCTTACAATTCACAAAATTCTATGTATACAAATGTTAAGCTACCCCACCAATTTTTAACACGTGTATTAACGTGCTACTAAGAAACCTTAATTAAAAAAAATCTCTAAAATTAACCAAATTGAGAGGTTGTTTTCAAAGTTTATCTAAAAGTTTTCATAAGACTTAGTATATTTATTAATCTGGTTAAATATTATATACTTTTACCACGTAGTTTTGGTTTTATTAGACTAAGAAAATATCAGGTACCATAATTGATGCTCGAGAAGTTGGCAGCCTAGCAACCTGAAGTTGGCAGCCTAGCAGCCCCTAAAGAAAACTAAGAATAGTACAAACATTAAAACAGTCGGAAATACACCAGAAGCACCTCTTTAGATCATTCCACGCCTTTTTCAATATCGTTATCTTTATAAGTTCAACATCTTAAAAATTAAAGATCACGATATTGAAAAAGGCGTGGAATGATCTAAAGAAGTGCTACTAATGTATTTCCGACTGTTTTAATGTTTGTACTATCCTTAGTTTTCTTTAGGCTGCTAGGCTGCTAACTTCACAAATTTCGAAGTGTCAAACAAAATTTCCGACGGTTTTTATGTTTGTATTATCCTTAGTTTTCTTTAGGCGGATAGGCTGCTAGGCTGCCAGGCTGCCAGGCTGCAAGGCTGCTAGGCTGCTAACTTCACAAATTTCGAAGTGTCAAAATAAAAAAAAAAAACAAGAAAATTCAATATTTAAACAAATAAAGTTCGCGATAGTGAAATAAGACGTGGAATGGTCTAAGTATGTGTTACAGATTCATTTCCGACGGTTTTCATGTTTGTACTATCCTGCTAGGCTGCTAACTTCACAAATTTCGAAGCGTCAGACATGAAAAAAATATGTTAGGAAAGATAAGTTCAACATCTTAAAAAATAAAGATCACGATATTGAAAAAGGCGTGGAATGATCTAAAGAAGTGCTATAATGTAATTCATACTGTTTTTTCATGTTTGTACTATTCTTATTTTCTTTAAGGCTGCTAGGCCTGCACAGGCTGTTAGGCTGCCAACTCAAGGCTGCTAGGCCTAGCAACTTAGGCTACTAGCACTGCCCAACTTCACGAAACATACAACATAAATTGCCTATAAAAATAGGCAATAACTGCCTAAATAATTTAAAATTAAATTAAAATACAAACAACTTTTTATTATTGCTAATGATTGAAAATATAAGAGAAAATAAAAAAATAAAAACAAAGTACTTCAAATGAAGGAAAACAAAAAAAAAAGACACCCATTTGGAAAGTTATGGACCTACAGAGCCTAAAAAAGTTTTCCAATTCATATAAATGTAAAAAATTTTAAGCCCCATTTTGTGAATATACTTCTTCACAGTGGAGGTATTCATTATTAGAATTGGTACATACCTTTTATAACATATAAGACATTAACGAATTCCATAACCTTAATCAGGAAGTTTTAAGAAAAAACGTTTCATTACCTTTTATTTTATTGTCATTACCTAGGTCGTAGGTGCAAACTCTAAGACAGGACTTACTAAAAAAAATAATATATATATAGACATATAGAAACAACAAAAAAAAGCAAACAACATAAATATAATAATACAAGATAAATAAAGTATCATAAATAATAATAAACTAAAGAAAAAAAAATAAAAAAAAAAAAAAAAAAAAATATGTTGATTTACCAAAGACCGATAGCATTACAACTAAATATAAAAACACAAAAGATAGTATATAGCGCCAATAGAAAGCTGTAAGTATTGACCTCATGCAACATTATATGAAGTGATTATTCGTTTTTTTTTACGGCATTTGGTGCGTCTCCGCTTTTAAATATCAAATAATGTGGTCAAAACATTGAGTTAAGATATTAAAAACGATGTCAAGGGTAATTTAAATGAGTTTTAAAAAAATGCACCTTTCGGAGTATATATCAATAATCTACTATAAAAGTCAAGATCTACATTAAGTTCATTTTCTTTGCAATGTAATTGCATCCTTAACATTCGGTGTTTTGTATTGGCCATTATTAATTGTAGAATCCATATCACCAGGAAAATTTCTCGAGAAAAAACTTATATTTAGCCCATTTGCAAACTCAAACCGTTCTTTTAAACAGATAAGGCATTAGAACGAGTTTTCAAAAATATTAGTTTGTCAATTGAAAGTAAAAAAAATTAGGTTGATTCTTTCGTTAAAAAAAAATGAAAAAAAAAAAAAAAAGATTAAATAAGTAGAACAAAAAAAATAATATAAAATGAGAAAATAAACAACTACAGTTCTATATAGGCACAATAAATAATAGCCTACAGAAAATATCCAAAAAAATATACAATTAAATTTATAAATATCTTTAAAAAATTATATCAAAAATTAAATGTTTATTTAAAAAACCAATTGGTTAGAATAAGAGGAAATAATAAATAAGACATACTATCAATTGAAATCTAAAAATAATGCTAGCTCTATGAAATACATAACGGTTATGATATCATTTTAAAAGGGTAACAAAAATAAAGTGAACAAAAGTAATTAAAGATATAATAATCGAGACAATTATTACAAAAAATACTTTTTACAGCTATAATACAACAAAAAATTGCCAAAGGACCAACAGAGCTATAAAGATGCAAAGAAATGATTATATAAATATGTAAGCAAAAATATGACGAAATCCATAAAGGAGAAAGGCCACAAACACGACAATTATGAAACAAATAAATGATAATAAGCAAGGCATTAAAACGGGTTTAGAATTAGAGCCTGTTCAAAAAATGGACAAGGTGTTTTGGGAAACAGATGACAAGATATTCAGTATCCACGCACACACTAAGCACCAGGCTTAAGCAGGAATCTCACAATTAATACACGAAAACTGGAATCGCACATTTTGGACATCTTAGAAAATCGCAAGGATAGTGTCAAATTACAGGCCAGGTTTACCAAATGGAAACCATTCACATGGATTGACCACAGTAAAGTTAAGAAATGTTCATTACCAAAATGAAAAAAAGCGGCAAAACAAATACTAAAAATAATTCGTGAATTCCCAAAAGTAAAAAAGGGAATTCGCTATTTGCCCTAAACGAAGAAAAAAACCAAATCGGAGACCACAACGGGAAAACTCAAAGTTAAAATGGAATTATATGAAAGGGGATCTTGCAGAGTTAAAATGAAAGCCTGAAAGATATACACACAGATATTTAAGACGTCAAAAGACAGAATTTAAATAAAAGCCAACGGAACATATCTAAAAGGGAATGATAATCATTACAGTAATTCAAACAGATAAGGAATACTAGGAAAACCAATTCCAAATTGGAACAAGGCAAAATAGAAATGAAAGTCTTTACAAAGTACCACAATAACATAGTAAAACTGACACAAAAACAAAATTATAGTCGTGCTGGAAAACGACTCTTATCATCAAAGGAAATCGAAAATAAATATGTTTTAGTTTTTGGAAAATTGTTTAACAGACTACAACATACCCGTTTTTTGAGATATTACATAATGATTTAAAAATTTTAGAGGCTAAAAATGGGCCTTTAAATTATGGCACAGAATATTTCTTATTGACCAGGTAATTACCTAGAACGGCCACTGTCTTTAAGAACCAAATAAATTCTAGAAGAATTGCCATCCCTCTGTAATTGAGTTTCTCAGCGGTAAAAAACCAATAGCACCCGAGCATCACGCTTCAAAAAGAGTGGAAAGTGGCTCCGCCGCAAATCGATGGCAATATTACAACGAGAAAGGTTATGAAACAAACTAATTTGGTTGAATCGTCAGATCCATATTAATACGCGAGCGTATAATAAAGAAGCTAGATATTTTAAATCAGATAATGGGACATGATAATTCATAAAATTTCTGTACAAAGAAATCTATAATAAATTAATATAGCATCGAAAACAGCATGTCAATGACCAACTTGCAGCAATGTAAATGCACAAGCAATACAGAAAAATTACATAGGACATATATAGAGAAAAAAATTAAAAAAAATTTTCTAACAAAAAAATAATATATCAAATCATATGGTCCATACTTTATGCCAGAACCTACAAATGTTCACTAAAATAAAATAAACTACTATAATACATCCACAACCAATAGGCAACGCAGGGAAAACATTGGTCCTCTGTTCCCTGTACACAGTTCCAAATAGTTAAGTTACTTAGATGTTATTAAAAAATATCCATGATTCAAGAGTAGAACTTTTACGATATGTTGATGTTAGGTTGTTGTATAAATAAATCCTATTTCATGCTACGGCGATAATATTTGATTAGTAAACCTTCAATTAAAATAGATCGTTAATGTTGATTTTTCCTTGAAATTGAATGTAAAAAAGTAACAGCCAAACTTTTGTTAGTTAGACATTGTCTGTATAATTGAAATATGGTTTATTAACTGCACTATGATTAACCAATGGTTTTTTAACAGAATAATGTAGTTATTGAGTTACTTAACTGGTTTCCCCATGTTCCGAGTCATTTTTATTCTGAAAGATTCTATGGGTCCAAAGTGACAGTATTCTATACGAACAAACACAAATGATGCACTGTCGGGGTCACCCGGATAAGTAATGGTTAATTCGTTTCTTTACATAACCATTTTTAATGAACTATGACAAATAAATGTTTGTTCATACTATACTTTTTTTCTTTCCTCTTTTGCAAATTGTAAAATGTATTGTGTTTTGAATTAAAATTTGTTTTATGATAATTCGTTTCGTCGATGGCATATTTTAAATTGATTACCTCATCTTCTAGACTGCATGTTTAATATCATGTTATTTTGATAAACATTGCAGCCGTTGTCTATTTGGTCGGGGAGATGTCAATCTAAAGTAATGCTTCCGTGGGGGGAATGGAAATTTTCCATAAGGAAATATTCCACTGCAAACCGGCTCAAGTTTGGAGAGATAGATGAACATGAATTTGGTTTTATTCAACAAGTGGACCGGAGTTGAGTTGCATATCACCTTTACAACATCCAAAATTCGTTCCAAAAATTAAAATTGTCTTTTTGTACCCTTTAAACATTTTTCAAAACGGTTACTTTAAACAATTTTATATAGTTTCAATTATGATGAATCAGCCAAAAGGAGGACCAAAAAGATTTTATACCGAATTTTCAGTCTAGGATTTTTAAAGTCCTGTCCACTCAAATCTTTTTATTGTTTTATTATCTAATATAATGCTCAAATATTGAAGATGATTCCATTCTGTAAGTTAAAAAAAAAACAACACATTTTTTGTTAAGATATTATCGAATTAACATAACATGTCAATAAAGGGAGGTAATTAGAATTTTTTTTTTGTAAAGTCTAAGTAATTTTTTTTTCAAAAAGAAATTAATGCATATATTTTAATGATTACATATAATGTGGACAAATATTTGCAGTACATACTTAACATATTCTTCTATGTTAAAAAATTATTTTAGAAGCATAATTATATACATCAGGTTCTATTTGAAAGACCCCGTATACATATATAAAATTTCACTTAAGTGTGGTAACAACCTTACAAGATACAGGATCTATAAAACATATTATAAGCTATGACATAATATTTTCCATTATTGTTTGTAAGTATGAATACACATGTCAATGTATTATGAGACTTTTATTTGAATCATTTCAGATCCGTGTGATGTTTAAAGTAGACAGAAATTGATGAAACTGGAACATATTGTACATCCATGCAATATTGAATTAATTGATATTTTACATCAATAAATAGCAGCCGCATTAAAATGACTTCTTTAATGCTTTGTGCTTATTTTCCCTGCCTCCTGTTGCATGTCTGGCCCAAACTATTTACATAAGAAAATGAGTCCTTCGTAACACCCTGACCCCTACCATCAATGTTAAGATCACTTTTACCGGTCGAAGGTGAACATTGCCTGTGTTTTCATTGTGCAGAGAAGAATTCCGAGAGAGATTCCGATAAAACTTAAAAATATGAACATGTAAAAGGAAGTGCACTGCTAAAGAATCATAAAGTCATCTTAAATAATTTTCCAACATGTTCTTGTTTTCAGTTAAAACTGCAAAAATGTATTTCTTCCGACATATACACATAATTAATTTCATGTTATTTCTATAACGAATTTATTGTTTCATGTGCAAATATAGATTTTGCACTGAACGTCCAGATCCCCCCCTCAAATTTTTGAAACTTTGCGCTTGTAGGAGGTGGACTTTGATATCAACTCTTGGGGTTTTGTTGTAGAATAATGCACAAATCAAGTTCAATGTCTTTGGAATATAGTCAGCCTAGGTGAAAAAGCAATTGAACAATAAACCGGGCATTATCATTACTGTACTGCATTATAATGCAAGCAGGCAAAAATATGTTTCCATTCTAACATACTGATAAAAAATATTAATTCATTCGTACATGATAACAAAAAGGAGAATTGATAAAAATATGTTGAACTATATTGAATTGATTTATTGACGTCAAGTAAAAATAATTATCACATAAACTGCGGCACAGGAGTGTAATAAAGCCATTTAATAAAAACGATATTACACTAGACGATATTACACTAGTGTAATAACACTTTGACGTCACGTCATTTGCACTATAAACATAGCGTTAAAGCGCGCTAATGTTAGCGTTACACTATAGGCGCGTCAAAGAAAAATGACTCTTGTTAACAGTTTACCGTTCTTATTTCATATATGTGATAAATAGAATATTATATTCGTGTAGATTCAATACTAAATTTATTGAACTCGTTGAATAAAACAATATTATGCTCGCCGGAGGCTCGCATAATATGATTTTATTCAACTCGTTCAATAAATTTAGTATTAAACCTACACTCATTCAATATCCTCTATATCAAACTAGACTGCATGCGCACAAAAAGGTTTTCTTTAAAGTATCCTAGAGTCTGTTTGAATTGCATATAATTAATATAATAATGTAAAACTGTTCTCGTCTTATTTTAGTGATCACCTGTGCCAAATTATTTCCAAAAGTTTTCAGCGGTTTAAAAGTTATGGAGCGGACACGAAATGTACACTTTATATTGTGCAATGAAAACTTTTGAACATTTGACCTTTAAGTGTGACCTTGACGGTAGCAACTCAGTTTTTGTGCTCTGCATATTGTCTCATTATGGTGATCACTTGTGCCAAGTTATTTTTAAAAAAATTTCAGCGGTTAAAAACTTATGGAGCGGACACGAAATGTAGCCTTCTATTATGAAATGAAGACTTTTAATATTTGACCTTGACCTTGAAGGTAGCAACCCAATTTTTGTGCTCTGCACATTGTCTTATTATGGTGATCACTTGGGCAAAGTTATTTCAAAATTTTTTCAGCGGTTGAAAAGTTATGGAGCGGACGCGGGAGTGTTACGGACGGACGGACGTGTCAACGGACGTGTCAACATTTGGGGGTTTTATGCTTTTCCTTTGATCTTTATGTGGCTTTTTGTCCCATCAACCAGTAAAAATTACCACATAAACCGGTCGGTTTATGAAATTTCTTCCTTATGTAAACGAGAATCATGGACGGAATGAAGCTCATAGACCATTGGATGCTCGCCCGGACAGACGGACAGACGGACGGGCGGACTGACAGACGGAGGCCATTCCTATAATCCCAATAATCCAAATGTGAATTCCTGGAGCTTTGTTTCTTGTATACAAATTCACTCTTCTTATTTAAACACGCAAAACAAAGTAGCTATTCCAGAGATTAATTGTTGTTGTTTATTATTTTATTCCATGGAATTGCATACCATTCTATGAAAATGATATATTGGTTTTTTGGTGATAATATAAAGTTAAAAAAAGCATAAAAAAAGGAAAAAAAACAAAAACATTTTGTGTTGTTATGATTATTACGACGCTATTTATAGACTATTAACTTTATGCTTTACATGATCAAACCCAAAGGGGTATGGGCTACATATTCTTTCACAACAAAAAAGGCCTGATCCTGTCAGGTATATAATTTTTAGAGCGGATATATTCAATACAAAAATAATAACAAACAAAAGAAAACAAAAAAAATCAATTTAATTCAAATCGTATTGCATTTTTATCGGAAAACCTTTGCCTTTGGCAATACATACATTCCTATTCAAAATTGTTATACGAGTATAATATACACAATTGGTTATTCTATCAGTTTTTAAATATCTCCCCCTTGTTTCTATTTCTAATGAATACGAACATAATGTAAAACATAATAGTTGTTTACGTAAATTACCATTCTTTACAATATTAAGATATTCCTCGACATAAAACTGTGTTTTATCAAGCTTTGGCATATTATTTATTTATACAGTCATGCCACATTTGTAAAAATGATTTCTTTTACCATGTTTAAATAACATATTACAATTGACATTGACGGATTAGTCATTAATAACGTATGGGAAACCCATATTAGTATTTACAGAATGAACAACATTCACCATTCCCATTAATGCATTGATCTAAATATAGATCAGAACAGAACTTTTATTTCTGATTTGTACATAGTACATCATCATATACATAATAATAATAATCAAGTAACATGTACTTTTAAGTGCATCAATAATATATATGGTGAATAGGTGCCTGCTGCCGGTTAACAATTTTATTTAAAATTGTAAAGCATGCTTACATAGAACAGACAAGGGAAATTTTTCTAGTTCCTCTTAAATAGCAAAATTTGGTGTTTGTCAGTTGACACCTAAAACATATTAATAAAATCTTATCTGTAGTTTATCTTTCGGTTTATATATACCCCCAAACCTCTGACCCGTATAATAATATTGGAGCTAGCACTTTTTCAAATAAGCCCTGAGACAATTATAAAATAAGATCCGCATTGTACAAATGTAGACCAATAAAGGTAAATGTATGTTCAACACAGACTGCAAGCATTCCATTTTTCATGTATATATGTACATGTATATATTTGTGAATCTTTATTATTGATGATATTTTTATTTATTAGTATTGCTATTTCGATGAGAAGAAATGGTGACAAATCGTAAATATAATGATAGCTTTTAAAGATTCATATAATATCTTAAAGTAAAATATTTAAGATCGCATGTTTTCATTCTCCTCTTTTTAAGTAAGTGAAGAAAAAATTATCATGAAGGATGAACATCCAGTTGATACAAGCTTCTACAAAAAAGCAGCAAATAAAATATTTTCTTATCGAGATTTGATTTATATCCATACAAGTTTATGTAACGTGCTATGAAATATACGACTATTTTTGTCTGTGATAATGCCCTGACCTAATAAATTTGAATAATTGCTTTTCGTCGGACATAAAAGCCAGACGCTTTTTATTTGTTGTAATTTATTGGCCATCAGGGCATGCATAGAGTAAATTGACAATCTAATACTGTCTGTAATATTTGAATAAAACTTTGTGTATTCTTCACGATATATTCTACACCAAAATTGTGTTGATGTTAGAGGTACACTCTTCGAGTTTGATACTAATTTAATTTAGAATTAATTCCGTTTAAGTAAATGGAATTTTCAGGGGTAAGAGTTTTTTTCCCATTATTGTCATATGTGCTTTATAAAAATCAATTACTTTATGTAATTTTGTTGAATCCCTAGTCTAGAAGACTTATTATGAAGAGACCACATTGAATGATTGTAGGTTCAAAACTAAATTCTTTGCACGAATTGAAAAAAAGAAAGAAAAAGAATTATGCCACATTGGTCACATTGCAGGTCACGCATAGTGTTCAGTATACATGTATGTATACTTGTTGATAAAAATGTAAATTTTGTCATACGCAATCAATAACGCTGTCTGCACTGAAAAACATATCTTATTATCAAGTTATATTTGAAAAAGAATAATATGAAACTTTAAATTTATTTAACTTTTAGCGAAAAAAAAAACTGTTTTATGATGTGGGTTGTTGTTATACTGTTGCCTTGCAGTGCCAAGAAAAGAATCACTTGTGCATGTGACAGATAGAGAGAGGGTATTGTTACTGTAAAAAATCAAAAGCGTGTCAATGCTTGGACTTTCCTGACTTTCCGCGTACATATACATACTATTTTGTCTATCAAATATGAAACCCTTTATTCAAATTGAAAGTATCTTGTTTTTACAAACAAAAACCTAAATTAGTAAAATTGGTATATATTTGTGATTATAATCAACAGTATTTATTTTTAGCTTATTTCTAAAAAATTAAAAAACTTAATTACAAGCAGAACTCACAAGGAAAGAAATGGTTATGTACTAAATTAGTCCCCTGCGTTGTATGTCTCTCTCTCTATTTCTGCTAAAGGGACAGATGACATGATTCAAGAAGCCGAAAGTCGGTGTTCGACCGATCCATATTAGAACAATAGGAGTTTTGACGGTCATCAAAATTGGAAATTCGTTTCATCGCCCAATGAACACATTTGTATTTGTTGTCAAATACATGACTATTAAATGCTAAAGTCTGATTTGTAAGCTGGTTACACTGTGGTAAGCACAGTTGTTTTCATTTACAAATGCAATCTTCGAATAAACCGAGGTTGCAACATCTTTTTATATATTTCTCGTTGAAAAACCCTAACAGTTTATGACAAATATACTTTAACGCTGCATGCCTTCAATTTAGCTAAATTGTTTTAAGAAAATCAAACCTTTGAGAAATGTACTAAGATTTAGAAAAATTAAGTAAAAATATTCACAATTAAAGAATGTTTACATGGTTATATACAATAGGTGACAGTTTTTATCACGATGATTAAATGCATAGCTAACGGTGTAAGAACAATTTCTGCATATTCTTGTATATTGTTTTGATAACGAAAATCTGGAGGCATGCTGTTTTAAGAGTAAATTATCGGTATTTGATCGTTCAAGAAATGGCAAGGTTTAATTTAAATCAATCCATTCATAAATTAAATGTTAAAATGATGGTTGCTCTAAACAATCATCTCCACTTTGGTTAAAATTCAAATGATTTATATTGTAACTATATGTGTTATCTACGGTAGCTACGATGAAGGCCCATGAAGTGAAATATTCCAGCAAAAGTTACAGCGAGCTAAATCAATTCGAAACAAAATCCTTTCCTTTAAATAACTTGAGATATTTCAATTTGAAAGTATTCAATGCGTCTAGACAACATCTGCATATTTTAACAGATATTGCATTTACAGATTAAATGTCTTGTGTAAGTAATTTTGCATTAAACATAAAATGTGCTCTTTGATTGATTTATTCTAAAAAACAGACAAGAAGTTCAGACAATCAATTTCCTTTCGTTGGCTTACGCAGCATATGTTATTATAGTTTTATGTTTTCAATCTCACAATCTCACAATAATCACACTCGTGACTAGTTAATCATACAAATACATTACATGTCTATGTTCATTTATCAGAGTATAGATATGGAATAAGTTTTCCTAATTATGTTTTGTACGCGGTCAGTTATAGTTTTATACTAATTGAACTCTAACCACTCGGACACAAAGGCCCCAAGCAATTGAACAAAGGCATTGCAAACAAACATTAAAATATCGACAGAGGACAGAGCACCAGAGGTATTTCTCAATGACTAAAACCGAACGATACAAACTCTTGTCACAGAGGAGTAGTAAATAAATGCAAGCTTTTGCTTTATTCTGTTAAACATTGTGCTAATAATAGTGGTATATTTTAGTTCCATTTTTTATTTAATCAATAGCTTATTTGTCTGTCCATTACAAGCATCATAAAATGAAAATTGATGTTTCGATTTTATGACAGTGAACAATGCTGCAGACAAATTAAGCTGACGCTTTCAAATTTTATCCTATATCTGATTAATACAAAGTATATCATAACATAAAATGCTAATATTGTAATGTGTCTGCCTTTCATAACGTGAAAGCTGTTTATCCTTTGAAACAGACGAATGTTGCTCCTTAAATCAACATCATCAACAACAACAACAAAACGCTAAAGATACAGATTAAAGTGACATTAAGCTATTTTCCGCTTTAAACAGAACAGAACAGATACTTTATTTTCGACTTGTACAATCATACATCGTCATACATAAATAAACAATTTTACAATACATACTAACATAAATCACAAGATCGGATCTAAACATGTCTCTTTCATATCAATATAGAGGATGAATTATTAATATATTAAGTTGTATCTACTATATTTAAGGCATTTCTATGAAACATCGCATCTCTTACATACAAGGATAATTTTAAAAAAATTTAAAGTATACTTCTATTGTTTGATTTCAGCATATCAGTGAATTTAGGCATACTAGGTCTAGTAAATTATAGTTTAATATAATAGTGTTTTATATATATATTTTTCTTATATCAATATAAAAAGGACATATTAAAATGAAATGGTATTCATCTTCGATGTCATGTAGATTACAATATAACCTCCATCTTTCACTTCTAACAGTTCTATTAGTTCTAGTCATATGATATCTACCAGTTTGCACATGTAATGAATGCGAAGATATTCTAATTCTTGTAAGATACTTCCTTAAAGTACTTGGTATTATATCAAGATAATTTTCATATACAAAAGAATCTTTAACATGATTATACAGATACAAAACAGGACTGCTCTCTTTACCAGAAAGCCAACTTTGTAAAAAACAATCAATTACCCTTTGTTTAAATATTGGTAAAAATATTTTACTATTTACGGAATCTGGAAAATCCCAAATATCACTAAAACCATGATTACATAATAACAATTTAAGATTTGATAACCAATTTGTCTTACCATTATTACAGTCTTCAAGAGCAATGCTATATACATTTTTAAGAATGATATTATCTGTCTCAAGCATTTTAAACCCGAATCTTAAAATCTTAACATATCTTGAAATATATAAAGGATAACGTGCTAGTTCACCATACACAGCAACATTACATGAATTAACTTTTACATTCAATATTTTTTTACAAAATTTAAGATGAAGTCTTTCAATTTCCTTTGATTTAGTAAAACCCCAGATTTCAGCAGCGTAATTTAAAATTGAACCAACAAAAGAGTCAAAAAGCTGACATAATACTTTAGGTTTTAACTGATATCTATTACAATTAATCAATAGTACATTTAGAGCTTTATGAGCTTTACCAATCAAATGTTCTTGATTTAAACTAAAACTACCAGTATAAGTTAATATTGTTCCTAAGTAATTGAAGCTATCGACAATATCTAAATGTTTCCCTTCGTAATAAAATAATTCATTGTTTTTAAACCTCCACGTCTTCTGAAAACAACAACTTTGGTTTTATCAATATTTACTTCTAAGCTCCATTTTTTACAATAATCATTCAATAACGTCAAACTTCTATTTATATCATCTGGTGTATTTCCTAAAATTACCATATCATCAGCGAACAGTAACAAGATCAAAACAATATCGTTTATAGTCAAACCACTATTTATATCCCTTTGTAAAAAATAATTCAAAGTCATTAAAAAGAGGGAAAATAAAATCGGTGAAATTACCTCCCCTTGACGTAGACCTACAGCATAATTAAAGAATTCTGAATAACTATTACATAACCTTACACACGATTTTACTTTACTATACATGTCTTTTACTAGGCGTAACAATTTACCTCTAATCCCACAATTACTTAATTTTAACCAAAGCGCGTTTCTATATATACAATCGAAAGCCTTCTTAAAGTCTACAAAAACACAATACAAACGTTTATTATTATTTATATAATTTTGAACAACTGTCATAAGAATAAATAAAGCATCAATGGTTGATTTTCCTTTTCTAAATCCAAATTGTGCATCTGACAAAACATGGTTTTCTTCAAAATATTGTATTAATCTTTTATTTAAAATAGATGTGAATAATTTCGATAGGCAACTAACTAACGTAATTCCTCTATAATTATTAACATCATTTTTATCACCTTTTTTATACAACGGTATTATCACACCTTCAGACCATGTATCTGGGAAATATCCGCTATCAAGTACATAATTAAAAATATCACAAATATGCGAGGATAAAATATCAATACATTCAATAAAATATTCATTTAACAGGCAATCAATACCAGGTGATTTATTTGTTTTTAAAAGTTTTGATTGCTTCCAAAATTTCATTTACAGTAATACGTTTATCTAAAAATATCATCCGATCCATTTAAATTTTCAAAATCATTGTTGCGTGAAAAATCTTCAGACTCCGTGTTACTTGATTGGAATATATCATTACCTAATTCTAAAAAATACTTAAAAAATTCATCTAATGAAATGTCATGATTTACTTTATTATTACATTTAAATAATTTCCAAAGTCTTTCGGCTTAGAAAATCGTAAGCTCTCAATTTTTTCAACTTTTTTTCAATTTAAACAAACGTCTCTTTTTCTTAACCAAAATTCTTATATTTAGCTTTATAAAAACACAACTGCTCTCTATTTACAACATTATTATCTACTTTAAAATTATTTAATGCGTTTATATACAACTTTTTAGCTTGTAAACAATCATTATCAAACCACTCCTTATCCTTAACAACACATTTATCAATAAATGTACGCTTATTATGTATACTATAATTCTTACAAAATAACGGATTGGCAATTTCTTGTATCACATTGTTAAAGCCTAATAAAAGAGAGTCTATCGCAGAACGATCAGTTAAATCTACATTATGACATAATTCGTTTAATACTGGTAATTTTCCAATAAGATTCGACCTGAAACTATCTCTAAGTTCGGGGGACCATACATATTTAAAAAAATTGTCATTTTGTTCCCCATGTTTACACTTACACGTTTCACTACAATTAATATTGAAAGAAATAGGGCAGTGATCACTCCATGCATTCAAATCGTGCACACTGAAATTACTTATCAGCGAAAATTACATTCTTTTGTTAATAAATAGTCTATGGTTGATGACCCCTGGCTAGAAATAAACGTGCATTTACCGTAAAGATCACCTATTCTACCATTTACTACACGAAAACCCGTGGATTTACATAACTCTAACAGTCTATAACCGAGCGTATTACAATGTTTATCTGATGAGGCTCTACCAAGGGGTTCGTCGGGAACATATTCATCAAATCAATGTCACTGTTCACACTGTCATGTAAAATAAAGTCATTTCTACAGCCACTTCTCGAATTACAATCTCCTATTAAATAAAATTCTGCCTTTACTTTCAAAGCTATATATGTCATTTTGTATAATATCAAATAGGTCAACATTATGCACATCATACGCTGGCGAATCCTCACACCATATGTACACACAACATATGTAAACATCTTCTTGAAACTTGAAAAAATGTTTTATCTAGCTTAATCCATACTATAGTATCATAATGGTTTTTAACAATATTAATACCACCTTGTAAATAATCTCTATAATATAGCGCAACACCTCCGCTGCTACGCTTGGCTCTTCTGTGCTTGAATTTTCTATAATAGTTATGCGAAATAAAGCCTGATATATCGATGTTGCTGTTTTTGTTGCACCAAGTTTCACATAAAAATATAATGTCATGTTCAATAATCGAATCAATAAAAATCCTGGTTACTCCTTTTTAAATTTCCGTTAAACCGTTTACATTCCATGCACAAAATACTCAATTCACCCTCTCGCGCCTCCTATTTTCTGAGCCTTTCCCATCGATGTACAAACGTATCATAATATGACAGCCATGCTTTATTACCTTTCTGCCTAGCTTTTTCAATTTTGGCATAGTTCTCTCCTCTGTCGATAACCTCTTTTGGAAAAATTGTTTCGTTAACATAACAATTGGTACCTTTTAGTGCTACACCTGACTTCCTTACAAGTTCCCTCTCTTTAAATAAATTAAATTTAGCGACAATATTTCTAGGCTTTTGCCATTTCTACCATGATTTCCTATTCTGTGCACTCTTTCAAATTTCATTTCTTTAACTAAATCATTTGCTATTTTCATTTTATCTGTCAGAAAGGTTCTTATCACTTGTTCACAGTCTTCATTATTTGCCGTTGGGGCCTCATCAATGTTTGTAAATATCAGGATATTCCTCATTGATTGAGATTGAATGTAAACAAGGTCATCGTTAAGTTTTTTGTTTCTGTCTTCAAGATCGGTTATTTTGGATGTAACAATACCAACATTGAAATCTGTACTTTCAACTTTTTCTTCGACCATATTAAGCCTTGCATTTGTTTTGTCATTTTTGATCCTTGATAACATTCCAAAGTTTAACTAAATCTTTGTCAAAATTTTCAATTTTTTTCTCCAAAGATTGCAAACATGTTAATTTTGATTCAACATTTCCCAGTCTCGTGTTTATTTTTTCAGGCATTTCATGATATCAGCGTTAGATGGAGAACTGCACGCCATTGTTTCACTGTTCACCGGGTGTTCAGACTGGATTGATAAGGCTGTTATATCTTGTGTTGAAATATCATCAAATAAAATGTTCAAATCAAGAGCAATACTATTTTCATCACTATATAATACTGAATTTGCTTCTTTCAAAATGTTACTCACGGTATTTATATCTTCTGATGATTGTGTAAATCTACCTGATTTTCGCTCATCTTTCACTGAATTGTCACTATGTTTCCTTTTTTTATTCCTTTTATTTCCACCCATTTAGTCCAAAAAATATACCCAAAACAACACTACAACACACTGATCACACATTTACAAAAAGTTTACTACATATTATATCTTTAACATCCAAAAATCGAACAAATTTTCATCTTTTTCAAGAACCGGGAAAAACACCTGTTTACACCTTGATCACGTGACTTTATCTCCTAAAGTTGAGTTTAATTAGTAATATATTTCAAGTTATAATACAATGTTACCATGGTGACTGACAAATAATTGAAGAAAATGTTAAAATTGATAAATTACCTAATTTATATATCAAAATAATAATTCAACGGTGCAGCTACATTCAGAACGGTATTTAATGAAATTACCGCGGGTCACTTGGATTATTTATTTTTCTTGCATAGCTATAAGATTGAACATACTTTCTTGAAAAATGTAAAGTAAGTTTGACTTTTACATGTGGACTCTTCTTTTACACTCGAATAGACATAACGTCACTTTAATTATGTCATGTCTTTTGTATCATAACTGTTTGATTTTATCAAAGTTTTAAATCGGTTAATGTAATGTATTCTTAACCAAAGTATTTATAAATAAGTACAAATCAGTTGTGCATTATGAATCTTTGCAATACTGTTATTGTGCTGTCGCCGGCCACATTACGTATAATAGAGAAATGAAACAAAGTCCATATGGGCAAGAATAAATTGGATAATCTATTCCTTCAATCTTTAATAAATCTTTCAATATTCACAGTAAAAAATCTAAATAATGGCAATGTTATTGGATCTTTGATCGTCACACTATGTTTTTTTTTGTTTTTATGATACTCAATTATTGCATTTTTTAAATAAAACAGCATGTTGTGTCAGTTAATAAACGTTATATGTAAATGAAGTGTCCTTGGATCACTTTGTCCGTTTGCACCTACAATTACCTTGCATAAAATGGCTAGCATGATAGAGTAGCCATATAAGTACCCAGTTTTAGGGAAATCCGTCGATCCATAATGTCGTTGACTTTAAACCACTTGCCCCTCACCGCAGTGGGTTCGAATCCCGACAGGTTTTTTTTTTAGATTCTGACATGTGAGGAAGCTATACATCTAGCTTACGGAACGTCGTTGGTTCTACTCAAATAATGTACTGAAAGGCACCTGAGGTCTTCCTCCACCAGTGAAGCAGAAGCATTTTACTAGATTTTTACGTACAAAACAGTTTTGAAAATTGAGTACTGCTCAAGCCGGTATGGGGGTGTTGCACTTTTTAATTATTTCTCAGGTACATACTCATTCAAACTCAGTCTGCAATGTTTATGTTATTTTATTGTTATAAAAGCTTCCGAGGGATCACACTGTATCAAGATCTTTTTCCATTTTCGGTTGAATTGTCACGTAAATTGTGATATTATTTTCATTTAAATGCAACTTAATCAATGGATCATTGATGCAAGCACTATTAAGTGTTGAGTACCGCTCAAGCCGGTGCTAGGGGCGTGAGGGATTATTGCACTTATCCATTATCCCTCATGTACAGACTCCATCAAACCGAGTTTGCAATTTTCATGTAATTTTCTTGTCATTAATGCTTCCTTAATGCATCCGAAGGATCGCTTTGCTTCAAGACTTTTAATTCTGGTTGCATTTAAGTGAAAATCTTAATGAACAATCTTATCACTAAACTTTAAAATAAAGTTAGAAAATATGACATAGTATATGTGAATGGACAGTGAACAATGCAGACCCTGATCAGACGGCACTGGCTGCATGTGGATATTTGATGATATGAATAAATATGGATATAGTGTTAATCAATTAAACAATATCATGCAACATTTTCAATTGCCATATTGGGTGTTATTTTATCTTTCCATTACATCTATAATTCTAAATTTATCTTCAGTATAAAAATTAGAAATTAAAAACACAAAATGCATCTTCTAGGTAAAACAAGCAATCTCAATATTTAACTGGTTTGTACGTACTTTTCGAATAAACATTATGTGTATCAGCATCTCTTTTTATTCATATCAGAATACGACTTAGGACAATACCTGCACGTGCCAAGAAATAGATGGTTCTTTTTCAAAAGCAAGTGATATATTTGATGGTAATTTAACAATGCATTAAGTGCGTGCAAACCTGTAACCTGTAACAATTTATATAAGATGGTATCAGGGACATAGGTAGACATAAACATTTCTTGTATATTTAAACATTTTTGTTAATCAGATGAAATGAACTACATTAGCATATTAATCTTGATAGCGCTTTGAATATAATTCCAATTCAACACAAGAACTGTCACGTTTAGTTTACCGAACAAGTTTTGTAATTCGGCTTAAAGAATTTACTGTGTTATACAAGTCAATTAAATTGATAAAGGCTATCAGTCTAAAATACATCTAATACAATTTGTAATGTTTAACATTATTTTAGGTTTTGTCGTAAGTCATGAAAATTCTTATTACATGTATTTATTTACTGTGGTATAGAGACCATGAGGTGGTAAATATAAGCAGAAATTTTCTCATTTAGAACAAAATTACAAATTTTGAT
>NW_026865944.1:0-9104 GCF_026571515.1 Ruditapes philippinarum
AAGATTAAATCCATATCGTGGATTACAATCGTTCTTTCTAAATTCCCGAGTCTTGAATGACCAAACAGGTGAAATTTAATAACAAATGTAGAAATGTTCATTTGATAATAAATTGTATCCTGTTACGATCTGACGATATCCTGCCCGTGTTGCCGTGAAATGAATTGCCATTTTCGTCACGAAATTGAATATGAAACCGGGGACACAGTCCCTAAAATTCGCTTCCAGCAGATTAATAAGATAACTGTCCATAGTAATACGTAATTAGTTCACTTTAAATAAAGCTTATGACTTCAAAAATAGATAAATTTTAGTAATACAGAAAGGCGAGAATCATTCCTCGCCAAAATTATTTCTTTGTGATAGATCTAATGTAATCATTGGTTAATTAACATCACGTGATTTGATATCGATTGGCTAAGACGTACTTGGCTAAAACCTGACCCGTAATGGCTAAAACCTGATCCGTAATATTCTGTACAGTAATGAGAATAGGGACAGTCAAATGACATAAATTATTTTATGTGGGCATAAAATCTTATAAATGAAAAGTCAGTTCTTTATTTACAGTTATAATCATGTGTCATGGACTTCATGAAATAAGTTTTTGTGTTCTTTTTATGATGCCAATGTTTTGCTTTTACGTTATGTCACGATGTGCCTTCTACTTGTTGTTGTTGATTTATTTTTTTCATTACACTTCGCTTTGAAAATAGACAATATCGATAAAACGGCTTGAAATAAAACTGTTTTTTATCAAAATAAGTCTAAAGTTAAATCATTTTCCTCTTTAATTTATTTATGATCAACCGAAAAGAAATAGACAGCTTCACATTTTATATTTTATATAAATAAATGAGCATTGGTCTGAATAATTGGTACTTAGTTTGTTTTCGTGCTGTTTTGATCTTTTTGTTTACGTTGGTTTTCTTTATCTTTCCTTCTAAATATCATGCTTGCCAATTTTCATTAGTTTGCGCTAAAGGAATATTTGTAATGATTTTATCATTTCCAAATGATAAAGTTATAAAATAAACAACATCACACCACATTTTAAGTTGTTTTTAATCTAAATATTTGCTCTTTTTTCGGGAGCCTTAGTTTGAAATTTTAAGTATGTGTTTTGATAAGAGAAATAATATTATGTCAATCTTATAATGTCTAATGGGTAAGTGAGAAATATTATGACTAAGAATTTCAAGATTCAATACATACATTCGATACATATATCTACTTACAGGTAAAAGACTGAACGACATTAAACTTTGGGCAATTTAAATTACTTTAGAAGTTAGTAATTATTGATTAAACTATATAGTAAAAATACAGTATTGTATAACTAAATAATATCACAACAAAGTAAACCATTAGTTGATATGAGATTTAAAATGTAATTCGCCCTTATGTAGATATTTTAGATACAATTATAAACATCACTCTATCTATTGATCCATTGAGGATTTGGTTGTTTACTTTTATTTATAACCATGTTTGTGTCAAACACTTACTAAGAGGGAACAAAATTTCATTGTTCTTTTGCATTGTAAGGGACATTTTTCTCATCAAACTTGGCGCTTTTGATGTAATCTTAATTTTTTATAATACAATAAATACGATAAAAGGGATTGAAATGAAACTATTCATATCCTTATATTTAGTAATCATCAGTATTGAAAAATTCAATATGTAAAAATTAAATTGTAAAATCTTATTTATGATTGACTTAAAAAATCTACAGTTTCAATTGGCATTAGTAATAAACATTTTTAAGATTTTTTCAAGTATATCTTTAAGCAACGATGAGCAATTATACTGTTTCCTCAGTTTGCTTTTTGAAGATTTTATTTGTACATTTATTTGGAAGTGTTTTTAGAATATAAAAGGAAAGATCCACAAGGGAGGGTAACGTCCACAGAAAGCAACAAGGTCCAAGCCACACAGACCATCGGTACGGCACCAGGAAGGCCTAAAAACAAGGTTTGGTCACAGGCAAAGACGGACGAAGATCATTTTTATACATTTATAAGATGAGAGAAAAAAACTGATAAGGTACAAGTGCTCACAAGCGCGGAACAAGAAGAAACTTATCAGGTACGAGGGCTCGTAAGCATAGTACCGGGATTACGGAAGAGGTGAGGAAAAGAGGGGGGGGGGGCAAATTAAAAGAAAACTTATGGGACGGAAATGGAGTACTTACCGACGACAACCTTCTTGGATAACTTCATATACAAAATAAATACAACACAGAGTGGCGCCGCCTTGAAACGGTCAGCAGATAAACATGGCTATACATACAGAAAGTCTTTACTATAATAATTTCAACATTTTATGTGATTATTTTCATAAATTCTACAAAATTCTTATAAGCATTAAAAATTTTGCGAGCGTATATCTTATAGTTAATATTCGCCCTTGTACGGGATTCCTTATTTGAAATTTTAATAAGAAAACGAATAATTATTATAAAAGGTTAAGTTATAATTATCATCTAATGGGTAGGTAAAAAGTATTATAACTTCACTATACATGATTCAAAACATATACCTAACATCCGGTTTTAGTAATTTTGAATTTGGCAGACATCTAGAAACATCATTCTTCTACTCAGTGCTTCTTAATAAATTTTAAAATGTCTGAGTCAAACACTTGATGTTATAAGTAAAGGTACCTTGATAATAACTCATTATAAATGAATGTACGGTATCAATTTTCAAACTGGAAAAAAACCTATATTTTCTGTTTGAGGCGTCATTATAAAAAGTAAATTCGCCCTTGTGCTGTATTTGCATTGTATAAGCATGCAGATTTGCTGGTAATAACCTTTGAGGATTTGGGTTTTTTTTAAACTTATTTGTTAAAAACTATATTAGAGAGAACGAAATCTTATTGTTCTTTTGAATCATACTTTTTCCTTATTAAACTTCATGCTTTTACATTAGCCTTCATTTAAAATTCAATAAATATGATAAAACGGCTTGAAAATATGAAAATATGAAAATATTCATATCCACATATTAAGTAATAATGAGTAATGAAAAGTAAAAATAGTAATATCATTTTTCTGCTAAATCTTATTTATGATTGACTGGGAAAAATCTTCAGCTTCATTTATTATGATGAAAATGAATTCTTGAAAATAAGTCTAAATAATTGTTTTTTAGTTTGATTCTATTTTTATTGTTATTGTTATTGTTGTTTTAACCTTATATGTTTCTGTATTACTGAATATTTATGGTATTCATTTATTGAAATTTGTTTAATTCCTAAAGTAAACTAAATAATATTTCCTGTCTGAGAGTCATAAATTAAAAAAAACAAAAAAGTTAAATTTTAAATTCGACCTTGTTGTGTATGTGTACTGTATCAAAAAATAAATCATAAATAGTGTTTTACATGTTTAAGATATGTTTCGCGATTGTGTAGGTTTTAAAATAAAAAAATATAAACTACAATACATTTAGGAATGTGCTGTTAAATTGATATTCATAATAACGTTGTGTCAAACACTTAATAGGAGAGAACAAATATTATTGTTCTATAAGTTTTTATTTATTTTTTCTTATAAAACTTCAATACAATTGATGAACCAGCTTCAAATGTAAATATTCATATCCACATAAAACAGTGTACATTATAAAAGAGGAATGTCCAATTATTCCTGTTTATTATGGCTCTTTTGGTCATTTCAGTGGTTAAACTGGTACATAAAAATCAAGGCAAATTTATATAAATGGACATTTCTTTATTAAAATCATTGAAATATCAACAGCAATTTTATTCACAGATCAAGTATTTACATACACAATTCACATTTCTAAATTAACTTCTTATATATCTAACACTTCTTGGCCACAAATATTCTCCTACTACATAATGTTCGGGCACCGAACATTTTGTGAAATGAAAAATAAATGAATTACTTCATTGACCAGACTAAATCATCAAATTAAAGTTTTAACTAAAAATGTTAGGGCACCGAACAATTTCCAAATTAAACCAAAGATTTACTGACAATAGACCGAAGCGTTAAATACAAGTTTTCATTCAAAATGTTAGGGCACCGAACATTTTGCAATTTAAAAAAAAAGATTTACTGACGATGGACGCAAGTGTTTAATCAATGTTTTAACTAAAAATGTTTGGGCACCAAACAATTTCCAAATTAAAACAAAGATTAACTGACTAAAGACCAAATCATTAAATACAAGTTCTCATTCAAAATGTTAGGGCACCGAACAATTTACAAATTAAAAAATGATTTATTGACAATAGACTTATGTGTGTAATCAATGTTTTAACTAACAATGTTAGGGCATCGAACAATTTACAAATGAAAACAAAGATTAACTGACAAAAGACCACAGCATTAAATGCAAGTTTTCATTCAAAATGTTAGGGCACCGAACAATTTCCAAACAAAGATTTACTGACAATAGACCAAAGCATTTTTAAAATGTTAGGTCACCGAACATTTTGCAAATTAAAAAAAATGACTTTGAAAAAAAAAATCAGCACTTTTGCCAAATAAGGAGAAAAGCTAAAAAAGAAATGAATTATTGTATGACTAGACTAAAGCATTAAATCAGTGTTTTAATTCAAAATGTTTGGACGTAAAACAATTTCCAAATTAAACAAAAAGATTCACTGACAATAAATAGAAGCATTAAACACAAGGTGTCATTCAAGTTGTTACAGCACCGAACAGTTTGGAAATTAAAAAAAAACGATTTACTGACAATAGATAGAAGCATTAAATACAAGTTTTCAGCAAAGATTGTTGTGTTCAAGTTGAAGACAATCCATTCAAAAATAACAAAGTTATAGCACCTATTAGCAAAATCAAGAAAAATTTCGACATTTGACCTTGAAGGTCAAGGTCATTTATGAATGTAGGTCAGGTTTAATCTAGTCTGCTTGAGGGTCTTGTCCAAAAGGTTGTTATGGCCAAGTAAGAAGACAATACACCAATAGCTAATAAAGTTATGATTACAGTCAATGGCAGCTTTTCCATTGCCGTCCGCAAACTTTAACTTTGATCATAACTTTATTAGCTATTGGTTTATTGTCTTCTTACTTGGCCATAACAACCAGTCTGAGTCTTTTTCACAATAGTATCTGAAAATAAATAAGGAATTCATTCAACTTTTTTCATTTTATTATTTGCTTGCATCTATCACTTCACGTAATAATCTCACTTAATGTAAGATACAAGTGAATGCCTTAAAAAGACAGATAAATACATGTATAAAAGGCAAACTAGAAAAATTTCAGATTTAATAATATTTAGTTCCAAATTTGTTTCCACAAATTATTGTTTTCGTTTTAAGTTCAAAGCCCTTAAAACTATTCAATGTTAACACAAACCATTTTTAAACAAAGTTCAAGGCACTGAAACTATTCAGTGTAAACCTTTTGTAAAATTACAAAATGTACATTTCCACTAAAGTATGAGTGCTGAAACATTCAAGAAAAATAACTTTGTCCAAAATCATTGAACCACGAACAAATTCAAACTTTTAACTGCTTATTCCTAAGATGTATCTCATAATATGTCAAATTTGAGTTGAATATTAGATAATGAATGGAAACTTAAAATTTCTGATTTTTTTTTTCAAAATTCAAGTGGGAAAACTCGGCTATCATCAAGCCATGACCAAATTCGAAAATTGACCAATGCATTCTTATGACATATCCATATCTTTAATTTGAGTTGAATATGTACAACTGTTGGGAAGATAATGAATGGGAACTGAAAATTTCCTTTTTTTCAAAGTTAAAGGGACATAACTCTGCCAAAATTCATCGAACCATGACCAAATTCGAACTTGACCTGTATTTTCACATAAAATATCCATATGTCAAGTTTGAGTTGAATGTGTAATACCGTTGGGTAGATAATGGAACGGAAACTGATGTTGACGGAATGACAGAATAACGGAAGGAGTCTGAAGGACGGAAGGACGGAACAGGGTAACACTATATGCCCCTGCCATTATATGGCGGGGGCATAAAAAACCAACTTGTTTCTGGTCACAGTCCCCTAAATGAACAGAGTCATTAAGTAGGGATTTTTCTGGGGATTGACAGTTAAACCGATGACATATATGCAAAGTGCTGCATTAAATATAAATGGATCCCATGTCATTATGACATATTGTTACGCCCCCATAAAAGTGAGAAAAGGGTGTTAGCTTAAAGCTAGTCAGGATTTAAATATATGCCAGGCGTCAATAAGGGGAAAGTAACATGTGTGGGAGTTAGATTTGGTTCTACCTACTGAGAGATAAATAAGACATGTTCCAGTTCAATCTATGATTTTATTATTGGTTCATGATAGTTTATTCATGAAATATTCACATACAATATTAGTTAATCTGGCTTTAACCAGATTGTTCTATAGTAAACAACTGAGCTTATTAGAGAAACATATATGTAGATCTAGTACTATAATATAATATCCGAGTTCCAAGTATATAGTTAATTATAGATTTACCAGATTGGGTCAAGTCAGAATCCGGTCAAGTTCCAGATTGGGTCAAGTTCTAAAAATGGGTTCAAGTTAAGTTTATAATACCAACTTGAGAGTTATATAAAATTGTATAAAGATCCCAGATCAGTGACAGGTTAAATGTTTATAATTATATTTGGGTACAAACCTCCTGATTGGAGTACATTTCTTACGACTGGTTGGTAAAGATCTTAATGCCCAACTGAGTATGATAGGTTAACCCAGTAGCTTAAATAGAATAGGAGCGCGCGACCCAGTACTTGTGACGTCACTCGCTACCCGAAGTACATCGTGGTGAACGGTGAAGATTACTTGGAACTCGTATATCTCAATAAATACAGAGAGTTAAAAGCTAAAATCGGTCTCAAAATGGAGCTAAAAATTAGTATGATCGACAGAAAACAAAAATACAGGTTGTCAATCAGTATTATTCGTGAAAACATCGATAAAGCTTGGACTAAATCGGGATCATGAGACGCTTGACTAGACGGCAAACAATTCCATAAAATTAAAGCGTCCCGTGACTTTGTAAGACACAATACACAATTTGACATGTTCATAGCATTGCCCTCCCCCCTAAAGGATTGGTCTCCAATTAAGCAGGACAAGAAAGAATAATTACCGAAAAAGACCAGTGTGGTGTCTTACAAAAGGTACAGTTAACTTTTCTTAAATACTTTGTAATGTAAAAATGCATGACATGAGTAATTAATTTCTAAACAATTTAATTAATTGACATAAATAATTTAATTAATTAATGCTTAGAGTTGTAACATAATAGACTAGAACTGGATTCAACTTAGATAACAATGTATAAGTTTTATTCAACAATTAACAATTTAATTCACACATGCATTCCAATGCAATCCGGTCAACTCGTCCCCTGGTCAACTCGTCCTCTGGTCAACTCGTCACCTTTTTGGTCAACTCGTCCCCTACTTTTGGTCAACTCGTCCTCAAAGAGTCAACTCGTCCCTAATATGGTCAACTCGTCCCCTACTTTCGATCTTTTCGTCACTATTATGTTGTAAACCAATGTCTTTAAATAGTTCTTTTATGTAAAATTAATAATGAATTTGATTGATATCGAAATATTAATAAAATAACGTCTTTTTTACGTACAATTTTAATGATCTTTATCTAAGCGCACGTGCATAGCTTTGATGTAAAACTACAAAGAAAGGTAAGTTTGCAAACATTCAATTAATGTTTAATCAATCGGATTTTTAATGTTAATTAAAACTAAAATTAGGTCCAACCCTTTGATTTTTAGATTGTATACACGGTGGCAGTCATACTTCTCATACATAAAAAAATAAGTCTTAGACAAAATTGTAGCGAATTTGAGAAATGCCTTCATGGATTCATACATCACCGCATTAAAGAGATAAAATATATCTATAATAGTTGACCAGTGCCTATCTTATTGGTATTGTTTATATACTTCTATTATTTTATAGGATGGCTTAGAAGACTGAATGGGAGGGCCGGGGAACGCCTCCATTCTACCTTTTGGTTAGACTTTTGTACGATGAGGCCCAGGCAGCGGTAAGGAACTCTGAATTGGTTAGTGAAGGGAGACTTCGCCGCTACCAACGGAAAAAATACACCTTTCTCCAGGGACAGACGCACCAGCTGTGTGACAGGTACAGGAATGGGGAGTTGTCATCAACGGGACTTCTGAAAGAATTCGGGAACTTATATAAACCCCAAGAGTCGTAAGATGTCAACAACAAAAAAAAGACAATGAAATATGTGCATGCAAAAAAAATGAAAGTGAAAGTGAATATATATGACATAATATTGACAAAAAAGACATAAGTACTATATGATATTTTATCATTGCATATGAAACATATTTTTATACATTTAATGTTGTTGCTATTGATAGTCTTTGTGTTGTTTTTTTCTGTATGTAATTTAATCAGAATTATGCATATATATACTTATTATTAGAAAAAAAACTCCAAATATTCGCATACAAAAAGCGTCAAAATATGTCCAATTCAGTCATTTTATCATATATTTTAACAGTCTATAATAATTTATGGAATATATGATAAACAAATAATAATAAAATATAGGGGACGAGTTGGGCACGAGTTGACCAGGGGACGAGTTGTCCAAGGGACGAGTTGACCAAAAAGGTGACGAGTTGACCAGAGGACGAGTTGACCAGGGGACGAGTTGACTCTGAATCCATTCCAATTACTCTAATTACATGTTAATAAATAATTTTATGAACATACATTTTTTTTAACACCTATATATATCATAAACATATAATTTATATTACAGATGTACATTATGTTAGATGTTGAAAGTATTTACATCCAAGAAATAATATGATAAAGATAAAAAAAATAATGACCATCAACATTACAATCTACAATTAACCAACATCAGGTAAGTATTAACTTGTACATCTATTTCATTAATGAATTATATAAACACATATGTACACATTCATTAAGTCTCACTTTCATATGGCATCTTCATAACTGCATAAATAAATGATTAACACTTGTAACAATTTATAACTTCAACATTAACTTGATTAAGTAAAATTGAAAAGTTTAGCAAATTTACTAAATTA
>NW_026865945.1:0-77330 GCF_026571515.1 Ruditapes philippinarum
ACCGGTCCACAGAAGAGTTAAACAGATAATGTTGTGTCATGTTTTTAAGATAAACAAGCAATTATCATAGTATTGCAAGCAATCTATAAGTCCCCTACCGGTTAGAACCACAGCAACATTCTGAAGGGCCATTGGCCATTCACTTATGTCTTTATTTGAAGTAAATTTGTTGAAAAAGTTCTTTAAAAGACGTCATACACGATAAGAGTGTAACAAAGAACAATCAGTAATGAAGGTATTGATAATGAATGTTTATTTTGAATTTGAAGTAAAAGAAAGTTAAAAAAAACAATTTTTTTTCATGAAAATTCTAAGTTCAAGTGAAGAAAGTCTGATTATTTTTGTGCTAGAGTTGTAAACCTTGTCACATATGATGTGGTTGATGACTAGAAACGTATATTTAAAGTTTGAAGAAAATATCTTAAGAAATAAAGAACTTACAGTGAAAAAACGTAAAAACTAGAATCAAAAATCTTGAAATTCAGTCTATTTGTTGCCATAGCAACCATAATCTTCAACATAGGAAGAAAAGAACAAGATGTGCATAATCTCCAGACTGCCATCTACCCATATTTCAATTTTCATAAAAATATTTTCATTACTTTTTGAGTTATCTTTTGATCCAGGTTATGTGTAAAATTTGCCATATTTTCAGTCTATTTGTTGCCATAGCAACAAGAATTTTCAAGATAGGAAGAAAAGAAAAAGACATGCATAATCTCCATACTGCCATCTATCCATGTGCCAAGTTTCATAAAAATATTTTCAGTACTTTTTGCAGTATCACTGGATCCAGATTATGTTTAAAATTTGCCATATTTTCAGTCTATTTGTTGCCATAGCAACCAGAATGTTCAACATAGGAATAAAAGAAAAAGACGTGCATAATCTCCATACTGCCATCTATCCATATTTCAAGTTTCATAAAAAATATTTTCAGTACTTTTTGCGTTATCGCGGGATCCAGTTTTGTGGACGGACGGACTGACGGACAGACGGACGGACGTTCTAACAGGAGAGTAATTATGTGACTACTCTATTGTTCTCTCTATTGTTCTTTTTAGCCACACAAAAGAAAATAGCCATATAAAAGCATTACGGAATGAATGACATCAAAGAGAAAGAACAGTTACCTATTGTCCCTCTAGCCACATAATTACTCTCCTGTGAGTGCGGACGGACGGACGGACTGACGGACAGACGGACGGAGGGTAAACCTAAAGTCCCCTCCGGTAAACCGGTAGGGGACTAAAAATGGCCTGTCTCCGGATAAAATTTGTGAACACTTTATTTCGCAAGATTCCGAACATAATTTTAGTACAATACTTATTCAAAGGGGTGGGTATTGTCTACCTAAGGTCAAAGGTCAGGGTTCTTAATCGTTTGCTTTCTCTAGAATTAAATTATGGAATGATTTACCTGTAGAGTTAACGGAGATCAACAGGTTACAAAGTTTTAAGGTTGCCATCAAAAGTCATCTTATGAACAGTATTTTATTTTTTTACTATGTTTTTACATACTTCGGCTCAGGATTTTAAATTGTCTGCTAATTATCTTTTAACAATTTTAGTAATGTGCTTTAAATCCTAGCTGTAAACAGGAGTGTCATTAACGCAAAATTTGACTGTGATATACATTTTTATGATTTATTAGTATTTTTAAACATGATTATATTTAGGTCTGCCTCTCTATGTCATGCCGCCAATACAAAGGACCACAATGGAAATAAGAGCTTTTTGCCCTTTTTTGTGTTATCCTTGGTGGTGGTGATCATGTCATAGTTTTCTCGTATGTGATATAGTATCTATTATGCTCATTATTTTATGTTATGTTGTCAACTATGTATATGCTTCCTATGCCGAAATAAATCTATCTATCTATCTATCTATCTATCTATCTAGACGCACAATAGTATATACAAATTACGTATACGTTAATTATATGTTACAAATGTCATATTTGTTTAGATTATATTTTGTTTATGTGGCGTATATGTGCAATGGACCTGGTGTTCATCTTTGTATGTTATTTGTATGTATCTATTTGTAAATACGTTTATAGACATGCAATTTAGAAATACACAGATACTTTTCTTTTCTTTCATTTAATTTCATTTCATTTTTTCAAAATATGTGGAGTTCATTTTACTGAAAAATGCCATCATATAATTCTTTAATAAAACATTGTACACATACCTCTTTGATTTATATTTTCTTCGTATCAAAAAAACAATGAACAAAAAAAGCACCGATCCGATTGAAACAGTTATCCAAACCCAAAACTCAATTTTTCCCCCCTCTGATTCCTGCTGAACATCTTCATCTGAAGCAGGAGATTCTGAAATAAACAAAGATCAGACAGTATATCAAATGAAAAACAAGCTGTTTTATCTTTTGAGCAAAAGGAATTTTAAGGCCGACTATGCCTCGAAAATGCTGCTATTTTATTACACAAACATGTTCACTTATTAAACTTACCAGCATTAATATACGTGAAGGATTTGCTTTCCTTTGTTTACTTTCTGATTCACCGAGGCGCATGCGTAAAACTAAAAAGCAAGCGTCTATAACAATAACACAACATGCGCCCCTCAGTTTTACTTTCGTGTGAAACAATCGGACGTTTTTCCCTCATGTTTGCTTCTTACAGCGATATATGTTGGATTTTGTTCATCGTGGGTAAGGCAGCATTGCGGGCAGCTATTGATAAGGATTACAGTATTATTGACACCAAGAAAAGTGATAAATCTTCGACTTCGGTGAAATCGGTACATAACAAAATTAATCGTGTTCTAAACCACCTGCTTCGTCTAGTGGCTAAAATTGCAGTATCAAGGCCTTATTTGGATTTAAAAACCTGGAACGTGAGTTTGACTGTGGTTTTAGTGGTCTTTGGAAGATTAAAAATCTACATTACAGTATACAGAGGGTTCAGTCCTGCTGAGAACTGTTGATACCATGGAACAGCACACAGTGGGTTCAGCCAAGCTGGGAACTGTTGTTGAGGGTAGTTGCACTTTGACTCATAGACCTCGCAGAGGAATTAACATTAATTTTATGATGATACGGTTGCAGAGGATACTTTGTCTTAACATCCTATAGATCAAGAAAGGCATGACAGTTTTTTTTTGTAATGGTGTTGCCCCAAATAATTTATCTTTTTTTTCAGCACCTCGAAATAATGCTTTTCATGGCTTTTTAAATCCAGAAACACTTATTATGTTAAAAGAAGTGTTTGGGTCTGATAGTTTACAAAATGGCAGTGTTTCTAATGGGTTAATTGTAGATGATGTACAGGTGTCTGGAGCATATATTTGGCTAATAAAGAAGAATTTGAATCTTGCTTTCCGGTTCATGAAACAGGTGTGGAATTTCTAGGGGTTCCTGGGTTGGATGAATAATTAGAACTTCTGCTACAAAACGACATTGGGCAAAAAAGACAAAGGCATGGGGTAAATGCAGACAATTGTGTACTCAGCCATTTAAGTTTATAGAAACATTCAATTACTAAAGATAATAGGCGTCTAGGTAGAACATTGCTGACATTACATGTTAACCAAACGAGTTAAGGTAGCTTATTGTCTGCCTTTAAAAACAAAGAACCAAATATGGACTAAGCATTACTAATGGTTAGAGATATTTTTGAACTGTCGTCAAAGGCCTTTAATAAGCAGGGAGATCGGGAGCGCTCAAACATTTCCTCGTAGGAAAGCAAAGTATCTGATTCTGGTTTATATACAATGAAAGGCATTGAGTCAAAAGTTATGTATTTTCCCCTTACAGCATATGTGCGTGTTGTTCTGGTCTGCTATCTAAATTAAAATGTAGGAAACATCAAAAAGACCAGTTAACGGATTTAATTCCAGATTTTTTTATAAAAGGCAGAAGAGGAACCCTGAGACCTCAAATGATAGATAATATTTTCAAACAATCTAGAGTACAGCAAAACACTGGAGGGCTTACGATTTGGTGCTTTTCGCACCTCACCTGTAGAAAGTCTATATGCGGAAGCTGGGGAACCATTGCTTGCTTCATCTTCGTCGAAAAAAGCTATCACGTCAATATGCATTATAATTTCATCTGATAGCAAAACTCCAGCTAAAAATATTATTTTCAAACCATGTTATACTGAAAAATTTGTTAACAGAGCAAAGGAAATTAAACCATTAGGTCTTCGTTTAAAAGATGATTTAGATAAACTTAAAACTAATCCAGACCGTATCCTTCAAAATGACGATGAGGATATTCCACCTTGGACTTATAATTCCCCGAAAATAAATATTAACCTTTCAAATATAAAAAAGTCACCTGAACATTTCAAAGACAAGTTTCTAGCAATTAAGGAAGAACATGAAGATTTTATACATATTTATACGGACGGTTCAATAGAAGGTTGCAAAGTAGGTGCGGCTGTGTTTGAAAATAATTTTACATCTAGTATGAGGTTACCAGATAATGCATCAATTTTTACTGCTGAAGCAAAAGCTATAGATTAAGCATTGTCATACATTGTACAGCATACCCATGATAAATTTGTGATATTTTCTGACTCGCTTTCTGTTTTAATAACCATTAAAAATAAAAAAATCTGACAATATCATGATAAAGAAACTTCTTTTACGATTTCATGATATACTTAAAACAAAATATGTTAAATTATATTGGATTCCAAGTCATGTAGGTATACGAGAAAATGAAAAGTAGATGCTTTAGCTAAACAAACATTAAAGTTTCAAAAAACTGACTTATTGTTACATGCTTGTGATTTTAGACCGGCTATAAATAAACTCGTATCATCTGAATTGAAAGCAATTTGGGACAATGCCGTTTTTAATAAACTTCACGATATAAACCCATCTCTTGATGTGTCACCATTTCTGCATTTCTGTGTAGCTTGTAATGAAATTTTTACTGTCAAGCATTTTCTTCTTGAATGTCATGATTTTTTTCAGGCCCGTTATAGATTTTATTGTGTAAATTCACTCAAAGAACTCTTTAATACAATTCCACCAAAAACCATCATTGATTATTTGAAAGAAATAAACTTGTATTCTAGGCTCACTTTAATTGTCATTTACAAAGTTTTTCCATTAATTTGAAACAAAGAAAACAGAGTGACAAAAAAAATTTCTTGCGTCAATGTTGAAAAACCAAGACCAGTAGGTAATTTCAGTAAACATAAAAGGTTATAAACTAGAATTCAAGAAAATTCCTGCATTTGTACAAGTTCAAACAGTATGGGCAAAGTGTTTGCTGTACATTTATACAAGTGTAAACATTACGACTTTACATAGTGAAGACTATAGAATGGACATTTTAATGTACATAATGGAAACGGATACATATTTTGCTGCATAAAGACTTTGGTCAGTAGATATTAACATTCACCACCATCAGAGGTGAGTATTGTTTTGACATCAATATATATTTATGACCGGTAAGTTTAACAAGTAAAATAAAAGTATCATTTGTAATCAAGTTTAATTTTATGATTACATGTATATCTATGACTTGTAAGTTTAACTTACTGATAAAATTTTAACTTGGTTACATTTCTTTTTAAATTTTTGGTGGGTGTCTTGTTACAGTTTCAATGAAGTACTCATTTGCTGAGGCAAAATGTGCCTTTAAATAGTTTTGCCAGATCAAAACAAAACGTCTGAACATTTTGCAATTGTCTTTTTTTCCTCTTTTTTTGTGTGTGACAAAACTTATGATTTTCCTTGCTTATACAACGTGTGTAGATACTGAAAATGACAAGTGCAAATGTTGCATGTTGCTGCAATGCAGCAATTGAAAAGCTTCGTGCAAAAATGCGCTTATTCCAGCTACCTTACTAAATTATTCCTACACACAGATCATGTTCTATTCAGATCAAGTACTATGGTACATAATTCCGAATGATTTGTAAATCATTTTTGCAACATTAGTATTATCTTATGCACTGTCTATAAGAGAAGCGCCTGATATTAAATTTAAAAAAATGCTTTCACTGATGGCTATCTGGTAGGGAAAGTAATGCCATTGAATACAAACAAGACTTAAAAGCCTTGTAAATGTAATGTGACATGACTGTAGGGCTGTTTGTGTCACTACTGTAGTCAGTTATATAAGATGATAAAAATATCAAACCTATAATCCTACTCATTTTCTACATTTATCAACAACTAATCATGGTAAGAAATATAAAAATCCATATGTAAATAAGCCAAAAAAAAACGTTTTCATGGACTTTACTTTTCAAAATGTCCTTAGCATGTTTCCCGGCAAATGGTGTATCATGATATAACATAAAAGCATTGATGCAAAGCATCAAAGGGCGTCCAAGCAAGAAATGCAGCAAATGACGATGAACTAGTAGACATATGATGGCTAGATATTCTTATAAAGTTTAAGCGGTAAATTGGATTTTACCAGAATTGTATGGCATAGATAAATGGTAGGACAAAAGACATTGCTCATCATCAACTTTGGTAGGTTTGCTAGAGATAAGAATAATAAATTATTTTCTTTGGAACATACAAAATAGTAGTCAAAATGAACAAAGTCTGTTTTTGTTATTATATTATTATAATTGTAACAAATATACCAATGGTAACAAAATGGACTAATATAATTATATAAAATGCCTCTTTTTCATGTCAAATTAAAAAAGAAATGGTTTCTTTTAATACCTGGGATCTGAGAAGTCCCAGATAAGTACTGAAAGTAGAACACACTGGAATGAAAAAAATGGGATGAATTTCAAAAAGACCAAATTCAGGAATTTTGTTTGTTATACACGTTATATGGTGATACATTATTTATTATTTTCAAACTGCAGACGAAAGTTTCTGTTGATAAAATGCCACAGTATTCTGCAAATCAACATTCCACTCAAACCACCAAAAAACCGGTTGCAAAATAGAATCAACTTCTTACACATTTTTTTTCGAGAAATCAGGGTCAATTCAAATATTCAAGGCAAAAAATCAGACGTAAAAAGAAAGGAGCTATATATCGGTGAGGACCAACGGAAAAGACAATTTCAAAACTGATAATACTATGATATAACAATTCGTTAAAAAGGCCTACTTATTTGTTTCCGATAAATTAACTAAGATTGCAAATTATAGTTGAATATGCTTGCATTTCATTTCCTGCAAAATTTTCCAGTTAGTTATTTATTACCATAGCGCGACACGAATGACCATTTCGTTTAGACTAAAATACTTATATAAATAGATTTTCGGACATTCATAATGTTATTATATAAGTTCATCTAGCTATTTATAGCTTTCGAATTCATGTAGCCGTTCTCATCCATTATAGATACTGTAACACAATTTTTTTGTGGTTTTAAATCATAAAAAAATGATGCTCAAATTAAGAGTTATCAATATTATAGGTTCTAAAAAGCATTATTAATAAAGAGATTACCGAATTTATCATTTCATGTAAATAAAGGGAGGTAATAAGAAATTGATTTTTTATAAAGTTTGAGTCAATTTTTCAAATAAGAAATAAACGCATACATTTTTATGATTACATATAATATGCACAAATATTAGCAGTACATATTTTACATATGTTTGAAAATTGTTTTATTAGCATAATTATATACATATATATAATTTCACTGAATGTGGTTAACCACATAACTGACAACATACAGATCCTTTAATATGATATGCTGCGAATCACCGAAGGGAAAGCCAACACAATAGAAATCGGAAGGTGTTATAGATTCCGAATTTATTTTTAAATCGAAGGAATTAATTGATAAAAATCGAGCCCATGGACAAAAAGAAAATAGTTAACACAAATAGCTCCGCGCCTGTGGGTGCGAAGCAGTGAACTGCTTTTACACTTTTGACCTATTACGCTTTTATTATTTTTCTTTTGAAGTAATGATATTTATCATACGGCCGTTCTCAGTTTGACTTTACACCCCAATCAAAATTTTAGGAAAATTTCAAATTAGAAAAAAATACAAAACTGTTAGTCTTTTTTTTTAGAAACATACAGCATCCGGCCCTTTATTTAAATATACCTATTTTAATTTTAGAAATGGTAGATATGTTCGTGACAACGTACCTGATGCTTTACAAATGGGCTGCTTATCTTTTTGGGGTCACTTATAACTGTAGCATGATATAAAGGATGTCACTTTTAAAATTCATATCATGGAACGCCATAGCTGCCTCAAGTAGTTACATTTTGTTTTATTTTTCCCTAAAAGCGTCTTATTATCTTATTATGCATAATAGTAGTGATGGCTTGCCAAGTTTTGACAAGATAGCATGAATATTTGTCGACTAGTATTTTGTCCACTTGTCTAAACATTGACTTTTTTTGCGTTACAGTAGTTTTATCTCTTCAAAATGTGATGTTGACTTGTCTCAACATTGTTTAATTATAACAGAAGAGTTATTACATCAAAATTTCGGTTTTGCTTGTCCGAGATGTGTTATATTATGTCAACTTGTTGCGCTATGATTGGCAAAATTGTGGAGATGTTTTGTCAAAAGTCTGTCTGATCATTTGAAGCAGTGGTGTTCGCTTCTCGAAATTTGGTGTTGAGTATTGACATATCTCAACACTGCCTTATGTTCTCAGATCGCCATGCTTTTTTGTCAAAACTTTATGTTAACTGTCTAAAAACCGTATTATTATGTGAAATAATGGTGGTATCTTTTTAAATTATGGTTATGAACTGTTTAAACGCTATGTTAGTAAGTCAAACAGTCACGCTATTATGTTCAAATGCAGATTTAACTTGTCTAGATTCGTCTCATTATGTCAATGGTAATATTATCTTGTCGAAACGTGGTGATGTCTAAAATTAATATCTTTTTTGTCAAAGGGTCATTTTATTTGCTCAATGTTTGGAGTTAGTTAGACCTAACATCGTCCTTTTATGGTGAAGTATCATTTTTCCTTTTCAAATGTGGTGTTTACTTGTTAAAACACAGCATCATTATGCAATACAGTGGCGTTGATTGCTAATTTATTATATTGTCCAATTTTGACAATATAGCACTTCTGCTTCACATAACAAGAAATAGTTTTGACAAGTCATTACATAATTTCGACAAATAACCGGAATGTCTTGACTTTATAAGACTGATTTTAAACAAGTCAAACCCCATTTTACAAAATAGCATACAGTTTATCATAAAAAGGCTTGATTTAGTCCAGTCAACAACCAATTTCGGCAAATCAATGCGAATATTTGATATGATAAACAGTTAGCTGATTAACACTTCTTTTTGACAAAAAAGATAATGCTTTGGCATTTAAAAACTGTATTATTTTGACAAAAAACATAGCAGTTTGATAAAATATAGCTGTGCTTTGACAAGTCAAAAATAAATTTCGAGAAGAGAACACTACTGTTTCAAATGATGACAAAACAGGTCCACAATTTGTCCAAGTTGCGCGACTAGTTGACATAATATAATACATTTCAGACAAGCTAAACAGACATTTTGATATAATAACTCTACTTTAGACAAATGTCAACACAACACTAATATTTGACATAATAAGACATTTTCCAGGCAAGATAAAACGAAATGTGACAAAGTAAGGCAGCTAGGGTGTTCCATATGATATCATGTATTACTTTCTTAATTAAACTTGGGTATTTCTAAAAGTAACAGTATATGCAAACCGTGCAAATCAAGATTTACAACTGAACCAAGTTTGACATTTTTTTCATGATAGCTAAAAGCCTTTGAATTAATATATTAATATTATTTTGTCATTCATATAAACCGTAGTTTGACTGTTTGAAGTCAAATGTCTTATTTTTGCAACAATATTACGTAAATGATCACTTTCTATAATATTTAAAATCTGTGTTATTACTAACCTTTCAAAGATAATTCCAAACCGGAAAAAATCGACTTATTACCCAAAACATAACTATAGCCACGCACATGATTATGGTATAACTAATCAAAACCAATTCCTTAATTGACTTGACAATAAGCCGGTGCTTGGGGCGTGAGGGATGTTGCACTTCTTCATGTGCTGTGTGGCAGCTGTATAAAGTTGCCCCGTAATTCAATTCAGTGTTGTTATATTTTTTTCGTCCTTCGGGATCATTGATGTCAACACTATTAAGTGTTGAGAATTGAGTATCGCTCGAGCCGGTGCTGTGGGGCGTATTCATTATCTTTCATGTACAGACTCATGCAGACCGAGTCGGAAATTTTCATGTAATTTTGTTGTTATTAATTTTTCCAAGGGATCACCTTGTTTCCAGATTTTGATATTAAATTGGATTAAAACATGGAGTTACGTAAGATACAACAATGCTTTTCTTGTCAGGGACATATCTCTGAAACAACAGGAGATACCAACATGATACCAACTTTGTTGGTAAATAGATGCTTAAAAGTGCAGTGCAAAAGAACCATAACTCGGCCTTCTATTGCCCTTTGTTACAATTTGAACTTTGTCCGGGATATAATTCTGAAACCATAAAAAGTACCAATCACATTAAATCAACGTGTAGTGCAGCAGAACCGTAACTCTGCATTGCCTTATTTTAGAGTAACTGCCCTTTGTTCATTTCTACACTTCGAGATTTGTCCGAGACATAACTTTGAAAAAATTAAAGATATCATCATAAAACTTTATAGGCAGATAGGTTTCATTCGGGAAAAGTGCAGTATATCACTGTTTTGCCTAATTTTGGAGTCATTGCCATTTGCTCATTTTTTAACTTTGAACTTTGTCCGGGACATAGCTCTAAAACCGTACGAGGTATCAACACGAAACTTTGTAGATAGACAGATCTCATAAAATAGCAGTGTTGTGCAAAAGAAACATAATTTTGAATTGCCTAATCTTTGAGTTCTTGCTCTTTGTTCATTTTTACACTTTAACTCTGAAAGTATAATAGATATGAACAAGACACTTTGAAGTTAGATAAATCTCATTTGGTAGATGTGCCGTGCAAAAGAACAATTACTTTGTCTTGCTTAATTTTGGAGTTATTGCCCTTCGTTCAATTTGATACTTTGAAATTTGTCCGTGGCATAACTTTGACATTATAAGGGATATGTGAGGAAGAAACTTGGTAGATAGCTAAGCTAAATGTCATTGAGTAGATGAACAGTGAAAAAAAACATGACTTTACTTCCCTCATTTTGGAGTTATTGCCCTTAGTTCATTTTTTTCTTTGAACATTGTCCGGGACATTACTTTGACACTACAAGAAGTATCAACAAGAAACAAAGTCGGTAGATAGATCTCTAGAAGTGCAGTGCAAAAATACCTCTGAAGCTAAACCACAAAAGGTATACTTTTCTGTGTCCAAAACCTATTCGGGAGCATCACACGGTTAATCAGGCTTTTGTTCTAGTAAGTGTCTAGCCTTTACTACAAAAGTACTTGAGTAAAAGACTTGTAAATTACTTGCTCCTTTGCGAAGACACATTTCTTACCAACTTTACGGAAATGTAGTTATTAAGGTATCGCACAAATTTTGAATTTCATCCGTTGCAGATTTTTCAAAAATGCGCTTCTCTTAATCTTTGTACGAACATTTTATTTTGTTCATAAGCGTTCATTGAATGCTGCCTGTTAATGTCGGTCTTTGTTTTCATTTCATTTTTGACTCAATCAAATCGATTCTGAAATTTTCATGTAATTTTGCTGTTGGTAATGCTTCCCGGGGATCACTGTATGTCCAGATATTCATTAACATTCCTTTAATAAGTATCTAGTATAAAGAAGCCCCGACCTTGATTCATAAAAAGCTCCATAAAAAACCGCCGTAGGAACATTTCTGCGAATGTTTCATAATTCAAAATTTCACAACTTTTATGTTTTTCAAGAAAAATTTTCAAAATTTAAGCATGCAATTTTAACAAAATTTACACGGACTACTCGAAATGATGGTTGCAAAGAAGATGCAGCAGTCTTAGAAAATCAGTTTAAATCTACCTGATAATCTTTTCTATATTTAACGCTTTAGCGAAAACTCTTGACTTTTAGCATTAAGATACATTTCAAAGCATAATGGCAATCTTTTTTTAGATTGACTCCCTGTGTTTTACCAAAACAAAATCAAAAGTCCGATAGTATAATGGTGTAGTAACTTATTTTGAGGTTTTATGATATTTTGGAAATATGAAAAACAAGATAAACAAGGAAAGACGGCAGTCATTAACCGCATTCCCCAAAACAAGACAAAGCCACCCAAGAATACGATGAAGTTAAGATTAAACGCTTTAACTTAATAATTATACTATTCTTTTTATCCTTGCGAGTGTTCGTTGCTTTTGACCAGTAATGAGGTATTTTCGCCGTTGAAGTCAAACAAACGAAAAAAATCCTTATCAAGGCGTGTACGTCTCGGAGAAAGTATATGCCAGGTCAGGTCAGGTTTAGCTAGGGGTAACTGGTTGTGACTAATTCGGGATGATAATAAATAAAGGCAAATTCCAACTTTATTTCATTCATAAACATATCATAATTGTCATATATTATTGTCATTACTAGATTCTTAAATATTTTTTAATTTCAAGTAAAATAAATACTTCCTGACGTATTGTCCTAAAATATGTTTGGTTCATTATGAAATATTTTATTTGTCATGATAGACTACGTCATAGATTGTCGAGGGCTGATAAGAGTTGTGGAAGGAAAGACGCATATACAGAATTGTAGTAAGCAAGTCTACAAGATATAATTAGCCACGCCTTTAATATCAAATATCGTTATTGTTACTGTGTGTATGTTTACTTGATGTTTGGGAGTTTATGAGTGTATACTTGGATGCAACACATATAATAAAATATATACCATTCTTCGGGTCTTGTTTAGTTTGTGTGCTAGTAAGCCATCCAAATAGAAAATATAAATGTTACATTGGCGACGAGGATGGGATATTAAAAAAAACTGTGAATTAATTTAAACTGACTCTGTGAAAAAAAAACAGATTTGAAAATGGATAATTTACCTGCTTTTCCGAAATTCGATGTTTTTGCAGATGAAAATTCTCTGGGAGTACGATGGGAAAAGTATTTGGATAAATTAGAAAACTTATTTGTTGGACTGGGTATAAACACTAGAAAACGAAAGAAAGCACTGTTACTTCATTATGCAGGAGATGATGTTTACGATATCTATGATACATTGAATTTAAGAGAAGACAATGAAAACTACGAAGAAACGAAAATTGGATTAACAGCATACTTTAAGCCAAGAAAAAACACACAATTCGAAATATTCGAATTTCGTAATATGAAGCAGTTGAATGGAGAATCTATCGACCAGTTTACAACAAGATTACGCCAGAAAGCTAAGAATTGTGAATTTTCGGACATTGACTCAGAAATTAAAAGCCAGATCATACAGGGTGTTGTTTCACAAAACATGAGAATGCAGTGTTTACAAGATCCGGATAAATCACTTAATGACTTACTTACAAAAATGAGAACCATGGAAATATCAAAAACTCAAGCAGCAAATATGTCAAAGGATACAAGTAGTCAGCAAGTAGTGCGGGTAAAAAGCAATCCTCGATTTAGCCGTCAATCAAAGGGATTCGCACCTAAACGTTATCAGCAACGTTCATATCAAACTATCCCAGAAGCAAGTTTGTCGTCGGGAAGGCGAAACCACCCTCCAGAACGAAATAAAAAATGCCGAAATTGTGGAGGAAAGTATCCCCATATGTCACGTTGTCCTGCTATCGGAGCGAATGTAATTACTGTCATAAGAAGAATCATTTTATATCGGTCTGCAGAAAACGTCAAAACAAGGTGAAATTAATCAATGATGAACAGTCGGATTCACAAGTTTTATCAAAAGCAAGCACACCGAGCGTCAGTTCAAATGAGTGCGATGTTTTATTTGGATTTAAAATGTCAGATGGGATAAAAGTGCCAAAGAAATGCATTAAATTAAATGGAGTAGATGTTAATGTGTTGATAGATAGCGGTTCATCGTTAAATATTATTAGCGAAATCGACCTCAAGAAAATGAAAATTCGTCCTGAAATCAAGAAAACGAAAACAAAAGCATTCGCATTTGGGCAGAAATCTCCACTTCCATTCATAGGCAAATGTTCCCTGCTTGTGGAGTCGGACTCAAAATTTATGACAAAAGATTTCCATATCGTTAAAGGCAACAAAGAATCATTGATCAGTTATGAATTATCGGTAGAGCTTGGGATTTTACCGCAAATACAATCAGTTCAAAAATCAGTTCAAAGCAAAGACGCATATTCAGGACTTATTGAAGCATATTCTCAAGTTTTCACAGGCTTAGGATGTCTGAAAGACAGAAAAGTTAAGTTTCATATTGATGAAGTGTTGTACCTGTAGCTCAACCGCCTAGGAGAGTTCCATTTCATGTACGTGCGCAAGTCGAAAAGGAACTGAAAAGTTTAGAGGAAATAGATGTCATTGAAAAAGTTATAGGTTTACCGACACCATGGGTTTCGAACTTAGTAGCGGCTCCGAAACCTAATGCTCCGCATGAAGTGAGAGTGTGCGTAGATATGAGGAAAGCTAACACCGCAATCAAAACAGAGAAAAATGTTTGCCCGACGGTGGATGATATCATCTTGACGTTTAACGGCGCAACGGTATTTTCACGTCTAGATCTGTACAAAGCTTTCCATCAAATTGAATTGGATGAAGCATCACGTGTAATGACAACGTTTCAGACACATATTGGACTATTCCGGTATAAACGTCTAAATTTCGGGGTATCCGCAGCACCGATAATTTTCCAAAACGAGCTTCGTCAAGCACTTCAAGGTCTTAAAGGCATATTGAATATTGCCGACGACATCGTATGTTTTGGTAAGACACATGAGGAACACGACGCAAATCTTCGCGCTTTACTGCAACGTCTTCAAGATAGAAACCTCACACTGAACAGCAAAAAATGTTCATTCGGACAATCTAAAATCAAGTTCTACGGATACGTATTTTCCGAATCCGGAATTTCACTCGATCCTGACAAAGTAAATGCAGTGAAAAATATGGACAGACCAAAATCAATATCCGAAATCCGTTCATTTCTGGATCTCACGAACTATTTGTCTAAGTTCATAGATGGCTATTCAAGCTTAACAGAACCATTAAGACGACTTACACATAAAGATGTAAAATTTGAATGGACTGCCGACCAAGAAAAATCGTTCACATCATTAAAAGATACCTTAATTAGTGATAAGGTCATGACATATTTCGATCCTAGAAAGGAAACTGAACTCTGGGTCGACGGAAGTCCAGTTGGATGCTCAGGAATACTTATTCAAAACGGCAAAATAGTATCATATGGAAGCAAAGCATACAATTCGGTTCAGACGCGATATTCTCAAACAGAAAGAGAAGCTTTGAGTGCTGTCATCATGATTCAGCATTTCCATTTGTATTTATCCGGCAAGAAATTTAAACTGATAACAGATCATGCTGCACTTCAATCAATCTTCAACAATATCAAGACAATACAGTCACCAAGATTAGAACGTTGGCGTTTGAAGTTGACAACGTATGATTTTCAGACAGTTTATAGACCAGGTAAAGTGATGATATCAGATTATCTTTCCAGGCATCCACATGCAAGACACGAAACAAATACAGTAGCCGAGCAGTATATCAGCTTTATTACTGATAACGCTTTGCCAGATGCATTGAAGCTGTCAGATGTAGCAAAAGCTACCGAAACGGACTGTACATTAAGCTGTGTAAGAAATGCGTTAGAACAAAATGACTGGAAAACTCAAAAATGCAAATTAGATGAAAGTTTTCGGTTATACGATAATTTGAATAAAAATCAAGAACTTGCAGTTGCATATACGGAAGATGGATTTGTGCTTTTACGAGGTACAAAATTTTGCATACCAGAAAGTCTGCAAAAACAAACTGTTATGCTTTCGCATGAAGGTCACCAAGGCCAATTAAAATGCAAAGGATTATTACGTGAATATTGCTGGTTTCCACATATGGATAGAATGGTGGACGAAATGTGTAGATCATGCATTGTATGCCAAGCTGCATCAACAAGAATTATTCCAGACCCGATCAAACCAACATCACTACCACGAGATGTGTTTTCTGAAGTCAGTTGTGACTTTTGTGGACCATTTCCAGACGGTTACATGTTACTAGTTGTTATATGTGACTACAGTAGATTTCCAGTAGTTGAAAGAATCAAATCGACAGCCGCAGATACAGTCATACCGCGATTAGAGGCGATATTTTCGATATTCGAATATCCAGAAATAGTGAAAACGGACAATGGACCTCCGTTTCAAAGTCGCGCATTCAGAGAATTTGCTGATAATTCGGGATTCAAACATAAACGAATCACTCCATTGCACCCACAGGCAAATGGAATAGTTGAGAGATTTATGGCACCACTGCAAAAAGCAATTAAAACAGCGATAGCGTCTAGACAAGATTATAAAAGAGTAAATATCTTATGAATTTTTGGAACACACCACAAACAACTACACAAACAGCTCCTAGTGAATTAATGTTCAATCGTAAATTAAAGACAAAATTACCAAAGATGACATTTGATAACAAAGATACAGATATTCGAGACAGGGACAGTCTATCAAAAGCGAAAAACAAAATATACGCTGATAAAAAAACGTAGAGCTCAGCCAAATAATTTGAAACTTGGAGATCGTGTGCTATTGAAACGGGAACAACGGAATAAGTTTGAAACAGCGTTTGATCCTACCCCCGGGATAATCATCGCTATGAAAGGATCTATGCTTGCAATCAAACATAAAGTAAAAGAAATCACACGGGACGTTTCCAAATTTAGATATGTTCATGGAGATCAAGAGCCGGTGCAGACGAAACCTGCAGATAATACATCTTTACCTAGAAATAGGCCGCAGAGGAAACGCCGACCGCCGAGACGTTATGAAGATTAAGAAGAAAAAAAATGGTTTAATCTATGATACCATTTCTCGTTACAGCTATAAGGGTTAATGACTCAAATGTGTGGGCCATAATAATGCCCTAATTATATTCGCTATCATATAGCAGTGTATCATTTATAACCGCTTGCTGGATTTATTAATCTAGGACAAATGATAGCGTATGTGAGAACATTCTGTTATTCGTGAAATTATTACTTTTGGTTTTTATTAAATTACCTTATAATTGGTTTTTGTGTGGTAGAACGGAAAAACAAATCATTCTTTTGATAACAATGCTAGTTGTTTGAACAAATGTTGTGATAATAATGTAATTTGCTTGATATTTTGTGACATTTCGAAAACTAGAAACAGATATGACAATTAACAATAGCATTATATTTATCATTACTTCGTTGAAACAGATGCCTAGTACACTGATTAGAGAAATCGCATTGGTTAATGAACTCTGCTGAAAAAGGAGAAGAGTTTATAACAATAGACTTGCTATATAGCTTATTTCATACGAAAAGAAAAATATTTCTTATTACAATATGTTTGCACATTTAAATTTAAAGTTTTGATAATTTAAGTTTATTGATTTTATTGATGAGTTCTAAACTAAAGATAGAGGAGGATGTAGTAAGCAAGTCTACAAGATATAATAAGCCACGCCTTTAATATCAAATATCGTTATTGTTACTGTGTGTATGTTTACTTGATGTTTGGGAGTTTATGAGTGTATACTTGGATGCAACACATATAATAAAATATATACCATCCTTCGGGTCTTGTTTAGTTTGTGTGCTAGTAAGCCATCCAAATAGAAAATATAAATGTTACAAGAATGAAAAGAATAATGGCAGGGAAGAACTATTTGTGCCTTACTATTGTATCGTTATCCCTTTGGCAAAACAGTATACTTTACAGAAAAATGACTAGCGAAGTACTGAACCTCACAGTACTAAACAGTACTCTGAACTGTTCATTATCGAACAACGTACTTAACCATACTGTTCCGAGTAGAAAGAGCAGTGAGAATATCTTATGGAGAAGATAAATAATACCTCAATTAGACACTGCCCTAGCAGTATGTACAATTAAATATAAACGCCCCTTGTGGATAAGAGATTGCCTTTAATGGTTGAGGCATAAGAATTGCAGACAATTACTTAAGTCTACAATTTAAAAGCAATTTTAATTGAAAAAGTAATAAACGTGTTGAAAACCTTTTCTGGCGTAAACTGTCTTTGTAAACACCGAATTATATGAATTATATAATTAAGTGTGAAGATTAATTTATTAGAATTATTTTATACATTAACGTGTTGAATTAAAGTAGAATTAGCCAATACCTAAATAAATGATGAAGGTTCATACAATTTGCATTTTACAAAATATTGTCACCGTATGAAGGTTTCAATCTGTTGTTTTCGTTCCAAAGAGCAATACCAGTTTAACATTTTAACAACCACAAGTAGTTTTCATTTACTATTTTTATCTAGACTGCACTTTCATATCTTTAGCATAGGTAAATATCTGGAAAAAAACTGATCCCTAAGAAGCATTGAAAACTGCAAAATTGCATGAAAATTGCAGACTCTGTTTGATTCAGTCTGTACATGTGGCATATTGAAAAGTGCAACATCCCTCACGCGATAATAGCACCGGCTTGAGTGGCATTCAATTTTATCACTTAAAATGCCTGAATCAATGATCCCGAAGCACCAGAAAAAATACAACAAAACTGAAATGAAGTACGTGGAAACTGTCTACGGCTGTCACACAGCACATGGCACCAGATGCCGGGCTGATGTTGTGATTTCTAAATATCTGGAAAAAAGTGATCACTCGGAAGCATTAAAGATCCTGCATGTTGTGATCAAAGTGGTTAACCACACTAAGTAAAATATATATATATATATATAATATAAAACAATTTTAAAACATCGAAGAATATGTAAAAATATGTACTGTAAATATTTGTGCACATTATATGTAATCATTAAAATACATGTATATGCATTCATTTCTTATTGAAATATTTGACTTGGACTTTATAGAAAATAAATTTGTAATTACCTCACTTTATTTGCATGAAATGTTAAATTCGGTAATATCTTTATCAATAATGCTTTTTGGAACTTACAATATTGATAAATCTTAATTTGAGCATCATACGATATAAAACCATAAAAATTGTGTTACATGATCTTAAAAAACAACTACGTGAAAAAAGGAAGATAACAGTGATAAAGTTTAAGTAAATGACCCCTTTTAAATAATTCTTAACTAGATATGACTTTTAAGTGTTGCAATCTTTTAATTTTGCACAATGAAAAGTGATTATTCTGGGAAAAACATATTTAGCGAATAAAATATTGTAGACATATTTTTATTTTTATTATCATTATGTTTTGATTTGAATAGACTTCATTGAATGGTACACAATTTCGAAATACGCGCTCGTATAGTCTGCTAAGATCAAGCGCGTTTTGTAAAGTCTTTATGGTGAAACAAGCGATTGATGATAGTACATGCCCATCACCCTATATATTTTATCATTTTAAGATCCGCTGGTAAACACAATTTTATGTTGCGCATGGTTAAATAGAATCATAATTGAAACAAATACAGTAAACTCTGCTCATAACGAACTCATTGGGACATTCAAAATCTGTTCCTTATATCCGGAGTTCCTTGTAAGCATATTGCGAATTAGTTCCTTGTTTCAGGAGTTTTTATAGCGAACAGATTTACAAAAATGAACTGATTGTTTAACATCGTCCGCCTTTTTTAAGAGCATTTGATTAAGAAAAATGTGTCATTTAATTCCTTTTTAGACACAATACCCGAAAGCGTTCTTTTTGGAATTTGAAAATCCTTTGCTATTTCAGTTTTAGTTTTAGTCCCTTTCTCAATGTCTCATAAAAAAATATTTTGTTTCTAAACTCAGTGCTTTCGTTTTCTTTCCAATATTAAGAATAAACAAGATTTTCGATTTGTTCTTCCTTTTTAAATTGAAAATTGAGTTTTAATCCATGCCAATGATCTATTTACGGATAACCGGTATTTTGGAGTTCGTTATAAAAGTGTAATTTTCTGTAGTTTTCACTAAATTGGGACTAAGAAATGAGTTCCTTATAAGCGGTATTTCCTTATAACAGTTTTTGCTTAAACCGTATATTTTTATGTTAGATAATGAAGGGCAAAATTCAGGCCAAATTAAATTGTTCCTTATCACCGGAAGTTCGCTTTAACCGTGTTCGCTATAAGTGAAGTTTACTGTATATTGTAAAAATATAATTTGGTCTTCCATTCCTACTCTTTTAGTTAGGTTAAATAAGTGTCTGTTTGTAATGAAACTGCCAGCAAACTGAATGATACTGAAGGTCGGATGTTGATAAACACTATTTTTGTTTTCCATTAATTTGCCCGATTAGCTACATATGGATAACGTCGGGTTAGAGATCATCGGGTAAGGCGTAATTTCCCGTGACATTGATCTCTGACATCAATTCAAATGGTCATTATCTCTCTACGCTGATAGGAAGTGATGTGGGATTAGTAGTCGATCAATCGCGGATCAACAGGTCACCAGGGAATCCGGTTAGTAATTTGACCAACGAGATATGACTGAGTCGACAAATTAGACGCACAAAGATAGACAAAGAAACAAACACTTCTAGAGAGGTGTATACAAATAATATTGAAGCAGATACAACTTGTTGAAAAAATTTATATGCCGACTTTTAAACATTATTTATGATTATGTACGCAAATGAATACTTACCAAAGCAGTAATGAGTACAGGGAGAGGTTGGAATCACAAAGTATACAATGAAATCAGTACAATTCTTTATCTTTAATCGGCTGTGTAAATTGCAACATGAGCCATCTTTACTAATGCAAACACGTGCCAGTGTTTCGCCATCATCCACACTTGGCACAGTGCCTAACATAGAGAATGAAATGATATGCGGTTAGAGTTTTAAATTGTTATACAATTTACATCATGGGGGAAAGGAACGAATAACATAAGTTAAGAATAAAAAAATCTTTGTTTTCGTATTTTAATTGTGTTGCATCTGCTATTAAAATATTTAAGTATTTGCTTAACCATAAAACTGTTAGGAAAGTATTTTGCAGCAATTGGTAGAGGTAATACTGTTCCGGGCACTTTTAACAATTGATGTTCTAGCAAAAACAAATTTAATCTACAGTTGATCTAGAACCCAGCAGGAGATCGTGTATTCAATAACAGTGTAAATATCTACCTTTGAACCAAATTTGTGACCGACTTCCACATTGTCCTTTATTTGGACAAACATTTGTCAAGTATCCCTTGTCTGATCCAATGTATCTGTACCATAAAAATGGCTTGAGTTTCTTACAGGATATCGGGTCATTGTCACTCACTGTATAAGCTACTGACATCGTGGTATCGTTTATTTCAAGAAAGCTATTGCAGGGATCATCTTTACTCAGAATGACGCTGATATCTAGTCAATAATGATAAAAAATGTTTACATAAATTGAGATTATATTTTACCAATATCATGTCAACGCTTTGTCTAGGTAATCGATTAGTACTATCGTTTAGAGATAAATTAATAATACCTGGAAAAAAGTTTAGCACACCCTGGAAATTTAAAATTGGTTGTGATTGAAAGCACTGTCATGAGATGACGACTTAATTGAGCTAAGAAAAAGAAATTTGATAAGTAGTGATACAAAGTTAGTAAACATAAACCAGTAAATTTATCAGTTTAATTTTTTGCTCAACAAAATCACTGGAGCATAAGCAAATGTGTTGTTTATCACCAAAAATGTGAGTATAAGTATGGTGTTGGAGCGTTTACAAAACATTTAATGGTGGATATTTTTAGTAACAGTAAGGTGTCGAATGCGATTTAGAGGTAAAATTTGCCATTTTTGGTGCAGAGCGTGTTCCAGTTTTTGCAGGTTGACTACAGGTGGTTCGTACCTTTGCCAAATAAAATTTAAAATTTCAGTTGTAGTCATGTCATAATTGAGGCTCATGCCGTGTGTGCTCAACTTATTTCCAGTTGTATATAGTTTAAAACGCACATCATATTCGAGGCTGTTAATGGCCCTACATTTTAATGCAACTTACTCACTATAAACGTTAATGACAAGATATAGTTTAGCGACAATTCTGTTATGTGAAAATACCATGGCCTGTGTCGACACTGAGTTTTTTTATCTCCAAAAAGAAAAGAAAAATGATCGAGGCGCAAACCGAGACCCAATCATGGACCATGATATTTCTCTATAACTGTCACGTTCGATATTGTATAATTGTTCTTCCTTATGTTAAACTGAAATATCAATTTTGAGTAGGCATTAAAATTTTAAAGTTTATTTCTTTTTTCTTATTGAATTATTTTTCCAACAATTTTTCACACAGACCAAATTTAGAAAAGAAAATTGTTAACACTCTAGAACTATGATTTTCAGCTCAAATATAATTTTAAAATTTTGACAAAAATGATTTAGCTAAGTTCAAATATTGGTCATCATAGGTATAAAAGCTAAGTCACAATTACATTGTCATCTCAAATAACCAGTAATCAAAAAAGGTGATTGCAATGATTTCTATCTCATGTTCAAATAGTTGTCATTTTGGATCAACTACTAGGTCACAAAGTTCAATTATGAAAACAACTTATAAGTACTCTAGATGTAACATTTTAAGATCAAATATCCGTGCTATTTGCAGAAATATTTTAGATAATTCCTAGCGTAAAATCTAGGCCACATAGTATGGGAAACCGTGTTTACATTTGCATATTTTCAGATGCAGACATGACCGTTGCGATGTCAGTTAAAGACAAGGTTTACGCACGCGTAAAATGGTTGCAAAGGAATGATCAGTTGTGCACTGCATACCTTTAGAAGAGCCGAATAAAATGATACATAGAGGAATGTTTGTTTAGATCTGCGTAGTTGTTGCAATTAAAGGGGGAAGCGTTACGACACGAAAATTCTATTAGGTAAGTACTAGTAGTATTCATTTTATACGGTGACATGACGGATACGCTTCGGTCGTAATGTGTCAGGAATTTCACACCGTGTGTCTTATTTATATATAGACAGTGTTGGTCGTAGTGGTTTATCTTTGTGCCTTAAACATTTATTAAATATATCCCGATAAAACTATATATAAACTCTTAATAAGCAAGTGACCAACGATAAAACATCAAATTTCAGCATTAACGCAGTATATTAGATGTTAAAGGCAATCCACCCTTTACCAAATATAACAAATAAAAATAAGCACATGTGTTACCCCCCTCTTCTATATAAAAGGCGGCTATTTCAGTTTTTGAAATGAAATTTATGTCCGGACATGACTATCCAAATCATTTCAAAAGAAAAATACAATACTTTAAAAGATTTTTTTTCAAAACTCGTTTCCTAGTTTCAAAAAGTCAACAAATGGATATATTGAAAAATTGATATGTTTTAGACAGTGCAATCCAACAGCTCTTACATTGATGCGTTTTTACCCAAATACAAAACAGTTCCCTTTGGGTGGAGACAACGTGTTTTAGCAGATTTCTTTTTAGCAGTTTTAACAGTTGCACAGTCCATTATTTGTTGCGGAGATAAGAAAACATTTTCTGTCCATTCGAAGAAAATGTAAATAAAAATGTTTTTCAACAATAGCCAAAAATTCAAAATTGGTCATAAAGTGTAAAGCTGGTGTATGTCAATGTTTTTATGTACTTGTGTTTTTATTTACGACTCGCAAAATAAATCGTGTCATTTCACGGTAAATCATGCGTCTTATTCAAAATCATATAAGACTCGGCTGCTTTGCAGCCAAATTATGACATCCTATATGATTTTCATTCATATTACTTACTCGATGTTAACTGTAAATTGTCATTTAGTAGAGGCTAGTGTTTTTTAGTTAGCACTTACAAAACTTAATTGGGTAAGAACGGCACAGTTAATGCTTACAAATAAACACTAACCAATTTAGTGTTTGAAAACTTTTTTTAAACAGTTGATTTATAAGGCTGATCGATAGTTTGCCGATTTACAAAAATACACGTGTTGCGATTCATTTTAAATAATACAATCATAAAAAGGTATTTGACAAAAATAATTTAAATTTAAAGATACAGAATTATTAAGCGATACTAACGATATAAATGTATTGCATTTCACTGCCTTCAATATAGTTTGCTCAATATAAATCAGATTGCCGAGTGTTTTGATGTTTTATGTAAACATGAAAGCACGTTCCCTTTTGTCACAATATGAAAGTCCTGAGAAAAGTAACCAATGAAAGAGCATCTGAATATGATGTTCTATCGCTTTCTCTTTCTCTGCCGTCACAATAAGTAAACCCCAGCAAAAATGACCAATCAATGGACATGCTCTGAAGTGCAGGTAACTAATACCTGCACGCCAGTTCACGCACTGTGCATGTAAATGTATACGATTTAACTCTAGACATATTTCCAACAGAAGGTCCCCAAACTATGATACAATAAACAGTTCGACCATATTTTATTGGAAAACAAATATATATTTGCACAAGCAATAAAATAGAAAAACTTAACAGTGTTTACATTTTAAGGATATAATGAACGATATAGTTTTGTCAAAATAATCGTATTACCATTTTTAGTCTTAGACTTAAATATTTTTACAAATATATTTTTAAAAAACATGTAATTAAAGCAATACTTACGACTATAAATCAAAACAAACAAAATGCCGCTTTGGAGCATTTTGAGAAATTACAGATTAACAAAAAAGAAAGATATCCGCACTGTAAAATTGAAAAAAATACATAAATAAATAATCAGCAAATTTACGCTGGAATATGTTCAAATGATATAAAGTGATTTGTTGGACCTTTTCTTTCTTTATTTGCTTCCTAACTGATAGCATTTATCCAATCAACGTTTTCCTTTTTTATCTTTCTTTGATAAGGAATGTTTTAAACATTTTGGCTTAATCATTCTGTGAAGATTGTGTAAATATTGAAATGCTTGTAAGGGTTTTTTGCTGACGTAAATCTATACCTATTCCTATTTTAACCCTTTTATTTTAATTGGCATTTTTTTTGTCACTGTCAAATTAATCTGAAGGAAGTATATAACTCATGTGATTGATATAATAGTGATTGACTAATTGCTGATATTAAAAAATAATAAAGATAAAATATAAATCTGCCTAAAATATGAAATAACTGCCACACTCTATTTCACATATATAACAATTTTGAACTTTCTGTGATTTTTGACTCGCTACGCTTCAGTACTTGCTGTGCTTCTTGACTCGCTACGCTCCAGTATTTGCTGTGCTTCTTGACTCGCTACGTTTCTGGACTTGCTGCGCTTCTTGACTCGCTACGCGCTTCTGGACTTTCTGCGCTTCTGGACTTGCTGCACTTCTTTACTCGCTACGCTTCAGGACTTGCTGTGCTTCTGGACTTGCTGTGGTCTGGACTTGCTGCGCTATGGACTTACTGCGCTTCTTCACTCGCTACGCTTTAGGACATGCTGCGCTCTGAACTTGCTGCGTTTTGGACTCGCTACGCTTCTGGACTTGCTGCGCTCTGGTCTGGGTACGCTTTCTTGCTGCGCTTCTTGACCTGCTGGGCGTCTGGACTCTCTGAGCTTTTGGACTTGCTTCAACTTCTCAGTGTTATTTCCTTAGAAAAAACTTACAAAGACAATAATAAAGGTCCTTTTCGGGAACATATTGTTTTGTTTGTCCCCAAAATACTTATGAATCTCAAGTTTCTTCACTTCTCTCAATATATATAGCAACGGCACGAACCAGATAGAAAGCAATTGACGTGACGTCACACTAAAATCAACGTGACAGTAAAATTTAACTAAAGTGTGTTTCCTTTGACGCACTTAAATACTTATGAATTGAGTTTGAATATACGTATCAACGTGAAATAAAGTGTAAATAAAAGTTAATCTAAATGTCTCAAAACTGATATTAAAATGAATTTAATCAGATTTGTGCTGCTAAAACAAACATAAAATAAAACGATAAAGATATTACAAAATCAATCTTGACAAATATATATCAAAAGCATTCTCGGGACTAATTGCAATGTAGATAGTTTTTATATCGTAACTATCAAAAACAGTTTTCTTTATCAATTATTGGTTGTCACCATTATAACAGCCACTTCTTTGAAATATTATATGTACTTATTTAACTGAACTTGACAGCAAAATATTAAGTATAATGTTACTCAAATGAATTATATATAATTCCTGTCTCAAAATATATTAGATATAATAAAAATAAAATGAATACTTTTACGTACCTGCTCAATTCTTTTTAATTAATAGCAAACACATTTTCAATAAGGATACATTAATGCGGTAATTGCATATTAAGCACATTAGATGGTTAAGTGGTGGCAGATGTGCGACACCATATATACCTTCAATTTAGTAATAATTGTAATTGATAATATTATTATAGATGAGTGATAACTGTTAAGGATAGTAAAGAATTTTTAAATTAAACGGTTTAAATTGTAGTGTTATATTATCTAAATATAGCTGCAATCTGATTAATCCAAACAGTAGTCAACATATCTATTTATGAAATCATAGTCACTGGTAAACTCCTCACATTGAATTGATTGGCTACTCTCAAATCACTGCCTTCACAAACTCCACGTCACCATAGAAAACGGCACATGAGTTCAAAATGAAGGCTCCGAACACAACGTCAAAGAAAACATTTCAATCGAATAAATGTCGATTTTGTGACAAATGCAAACGTTTTTTTCCTCTATTTTGGTAAGTAAACCAATAAAACCAAACTTATTCATAAAATGAGTGCAAATTCAGTCAAAATTGTTGATTTATATAGATTGCAAGCATCCTAGTTTTAATTTACTGATGTTACGTAAATTATCGAAAGTATCAAAAAGATAATATTGTTTTTGCTTTATTCAATTTAAGTAAATCTTGCCGAAAAGTTATCATTCAATTACATACACAAAGAAAAGTATCACAATCAAATCAAAATAATTTTTCTTAATTAAAATTTACAAAAGTTGTATAAGATTACAAACTTATTGTGATTAGAAAAAAATGCATTCTTAGCCTAATCATATTAAATAGCTCACTAGTTAATAATTGTATAATGTGAACCTTCCCACTTAAAAGAATAATGGAACTGTATGTGTTTTGTTACGCCGCATGCAATCTTCGACGAATAGAGCTCTCTATGGATTCCTTACAACAATATACCTCCCAATCAATGGACGTTGTTTATGTTATAATTTCCTTTGTGGACGGATATAGCTTCCATTATCATTATGAGTACATCAGCATATGACCATCATGGACATTATGATCATATTATCAGTACATCGTTATCATCACTATAAGAATCATCATCATACTCATCATCAGCAGCAGGTGTAGAATTAATACATTATCATCATCATACCATCAGTTAGTCATCATTTTCATCATCGACATAATCAACGCCATTTTAAAAAAACAGGAGAAACACATTTAAACATCACAAAATTCATTTTTAAACATCATATCCTTTTTCCTTTATATCAAACTCAAGAATAATCATAAGTCATATTTGGGAAAACATCATAAACTATAAATTTATTAAAAACAAAATTTTCAAAATTTAACAACTTATCAATCATTTTTGTCAAAAAAAGTCTAGATTAACCATGATGTCTGTTTTTTACACATCATCAATCTCCTTCTTTTCATATCATATCATCATCGGAACCATCACAATCATATAGTATCAACATAATTATAATCACCATCATTACATCATCATTAGTGCATAATCAGCATCATACGAAACATCTACAACTCAAAACATTGAAAAAAATCAATTTTATTAAAGGGGATCATATTTAAGCAAATCATGTTTAACGTACTTGTCTGATATTTTTCAATATTATTAATATTTGATATTGAGACCAACATCAATCCGTTTGAAACTGAATCAGATTAAGAATAACGGTTAAATAAAAACTAATACAACGGATATCGGATCAAACATATTTAGCGACGGTGACGATACTGGTGATTATAATGTTGATGCTGAATATAATGATGATGATGATGTAAGTGATAATTCTTTTAATGATTGCGATGTTAATAAAGGGTGTGATAATTAGATTTTGATAGCGATTATGACTGTAATGCTGTTTAAATGATGATGGACGTGATATAGATTTAAATGATGATGATGATGATCAAGGTGATGATGATTGCAATGACAATGAGGGTGATCATGGTTTTAATAATGACGCTACAGGTGTTGATGATTGTGATGGTGATGAACGTGATGACAGAGGTGATCAAAATTATAATTTTGATAGAGGTGGTGATGATGATATTTATACAGCTGATGACAATAATGATTATGAAGTTGATTATTGAAATGCCTATGATGAAGTTAAAGATGGTGATAATTACGGTGATCAAGATGACAAAAATGGTGAATGTGTTGATAATGTTGATGATAAAAGAATTGGTACCACTCACAACAAATAATGGTTCTTAGTCAACCTTTTCCTGAAGGCGACATTCTTTATTTTAATCCTATTGGCTGACGGGGAGCTTTATTCGTCGAAGCGAGGTATCACTTTTTAACCGATGGATGTTGATGACATAAAGCTTATTAGTTTGTCCTTATGACCTTGAAATTTAACTTATTTTTTTTCTAATTTGACGCATATCAATATCCGACTACTTTGATCTCGGTGTTTGGTGGCACGTGATTAGACAAGGGTTGGGGGATTTACTGACAAAATAAAACACCGAAGTAGTACTCACCGACGTGGAGTATTTCCTGAAAGGTAAAACGTGATAAGGTGATTTTGAATCATGCAAGCTATCGATCTCAACAATTCCGCTATTCAATCATATACAAAATGTATTTATATATTGCGTTATCGAATGTTGCTTTTAAATAAGGAAGTCATCTCTGTACAAAGAAAAAAAAAACAAATATGTTACTGATAATATCCATGGTAAATTTAAACGGCCATTCGTTTACGACAAATCGATATAAATATCTCGTGTGTCATACGTCGGTGTATGCATAGTTTGTTTAAACTTGATTGAAAATCTTAAACTTTTCCATATCAGTAGAATGTTATCAGTTTATACTTTAGTTTCAGCCAAGTGTTTCATTTTGAATTTTAAACATCATGATTAGTGTAAAAGAACTAAATATTTTTGCCTTTATTATTTCTCATCTGTTCCTTTGTTGCATATGTGATTTCAGTAATGAATGGTTAGTAGAAATCCACGCAAAAGATCGCTGGGTGAAAGATTTTGCGGACAGAAATGGATTTAGATACATAAACAAGGTAAGATTATCACATTTTTTGGTAATAACTAAATATATGTTTGATATGATCGATTATATCCTTTCTTAAAATGAACTAAAACGATGTGGTTAGTTGTTTTTTTATTAAATATTGGTATAAAAGGATAAGTGCAATTCTTTAAACCAGACTGTTCATTATATTAAACAAAAGCCATTTGTTTCAGGTTGCATTTACTTGCTTCAGGAACACGGATATTCACCTACAATCAACGTCAAACATGATTGTAGTCATTAAGCATAGAAAAATGCTGACGAATGTTTGTAATTGATCTGAAGCATATATTGGTTTTAGAATATAATACATCGACGCTTCACTCATACATTTACATGTCCTTAGATATTTTTGTTTTCATCACCAGTTTTTAACAAGAAGTAGTAAATGTGTATGAATTATGGGCGTCAATTTTTTTTTTTGATTAGTAGTTGGATCTTCGGAAATCTAAGAACTTCTTTTCTGATACAGATGTAGTTAATCGTTTCGTAATTTCCAACTATTTTAAAGGTGGTAGTTGGTAATTCAATTCACAATCACTAGCATTAAATAGCCGAACAAAACACACTTTTAAAAGAACATAGAATATGAGAGGGGTTCTTGTTGGTAGAAAATATGTTCTCCAACATGGAAACACCCTGTCTCCCTTCGTTCGCTAGATGACTCAGTGGGTTATTCGCGAAAATATAACTGATAAATAACAATAAAGTTTATTGTCCAACATGGTGATACCCCGTTCCCTATATCTACCGAGAAATCAGTTTGTTAATCGCGCGAAACCAAACTACCAAGCATAATTCGGATATTGAATTTATTCAGAACAACCTAAAATATATTTCTTGAATAAATTGTTCTATAATATGGTAACATCCCTTCCCCATACATCCACCAGAAAGCCAGAAAATACTTGGTAATTTGAATATTACTTGTATATGTAGAATTTTCCCTTTGAAATATTTTTTCATTCCGTTTATCATTATATAGTTGCACGCTGGTATTAAAGGCAATCATCATACAAAAAACACACTTTTTTCATTTCTATTATTTCGTGCATAAAATAATAAAATTGAAGTGCACTATTATGAATTTCGGATTTAAAGTGTGTTCCCTGAGTGAATATTCTTATAAAATAATTATTCTTCTTGCACATATTTTACGCATAATAAAATACAGATTGCAAAGTAGTGTGTAGTGGTAGAATACTCGCTTTGTGTGCAAGCTGTTCTGATTTCGACTCTTAGGCGGGGTATTTATTTTCATTTTTTAAAATATTTTTATGCAGCTCATAAACATTAGAGTAGATCATATGAAAATAGTATTTAAGTTATATATCGGCGAAAGTTAACCACAGTGTTTCTCAATTACCCTTTACTCCGCTTATATAACTGCCATATTCTTCATATGAATAAGACGTGCAAAACGAATGATTTTATACACAATGGACAAACGTTTAAAAGAAAAATGAACCTCGGTCAAGAAATAGTTTGCTAGACATACACTCTTAATTATCAAGCCATAGGGCTTTGGGGTGGGGGCTTAGCTTTATCAAATTATTAAATAAGCCGCGTCACGACAAAACCAACATAATGGGTTTGCGACCAGCATGGATCCAGACCAACCTGCGCATCCGCGCAGTCTGATCAGGATCCATGCTGTTCGTTATCAGTTTCTCTACTTGTAATAGGGTTGATAAGCGAACAGCATTAACCTGATCAGACTGCGCGGATGCACAGGCTGGTCTGGATCCATGCTGGTCGCAAACCCATTATGTTGGTTTTGTCATGACGCGACTCAAATGCTAAATACGTTAAGGGTAACACATTACCAAGAAATAATATCACCAACGAATATGTTATATACATAAAATCTTTCTTTTGAATAAAAGTTTAAACATTGAATCCGCCAACGTGTCTCGACTATTACCCAGCACCACTGTCTTTTTACTATAATAGGTTATAACACCAACAGAGCAAACACATCATCACTATCATATTCATCATAATATGTTCATTATCATCGTCATTAATGCATTTCATCATTATCATTGTCAATGCATCATCATCATAGCAGTAATAAGTGCATTGTCATCATCAACACCTGTACATCATTATTGTCATAAAGATTATCATCATCAAACTATCATAATTACAATCATCATTACCCGTTCAATCATCATCAGTACTATTATCATTATTATCACTATCAGTACGTCATAATCAATTAATTAACATCATTTTCATCATCAGTAGAGCATCATCGTCATTTGTTATATTACAAAACACTTCTTCGTAATGGAGGACTTATTTGAACAACTTGAAGGTTTTCTGTAAACAGCATTTTTAACTAATGTGTAGAAAGGCTTTTCCCTCCTTTGATGTCTGTGTACTGTTTTAAAATTGTTTAATAAGTTTTATTCCTATTTCATTGTTTAATAAATACGGTGCCCCTAAGGTGACATTTTCCACACTTTTTTCCCCGGAATTTAATTCGTTTTTACGAAAAAATAATTCGTAATTACGAAATAATAATTCGTTTTTACGAAATATTAATTCGTAAATACGAAATATTAATTCGTTTTAACGAAATATTAATTCGTTTTTACGAAATATTAATTCGTAATTACGAAATATTATTTCGTTTTTACGAAATATTAATTCGTTTTTACGAAATATTAATTCGTTTTTACGAAATATTAATTCGTAAATGCGAAATATTAATTCGTTATAACGAAATATTAATTCGTTTTTACGAAATATTAATTCGTAATTACGAAATATTATTTCGTTTTTACGAAATTTTATTTCGTTTTTACGAAATATTAATTCGTTTTTACGAAATATTAATTCGTAATTACGAAATATTATTTCGTAATTACGAAATATTAATTCGTAATTACGAAATATTATTTCGTAATAACGAAATATTAATTCGTTATTACGAAATATTAATTCGTTTTTACGAAATATTATTTCGTAATTACGAAATATTATTTCGTAATTACGAAATATTAATTCGTAAAAACGAAATGTTATTTCGTAATTACGAAATAATATTTCGTAAAAACGAATTAAATTATTTCTAGCGTTTCAAAGAGTTTTGGTAATATTTATAAATAAGGCCTCAAAACTAAGTTCCTGACTTAATATAAGGCATGTACATGCAATATAAATAGTGATTTTTGTTCTCCCCAAGTTTTTTAACTTTACACTATTGTACATAAATTAAAATATTCGCATGTCAATAGCGTTGAGCCACAGCCGTGATAGACACGCGCTAGGAAAATTTACTTAAAATGGGGGTCCTGTGCTTCAAATCCAAACACGGACATTTCTAATACTAAATTGTGAGGAAATATTCATTTTAAATTGATTAGATTAGTGAAATCTGGACAAACCCCCTCCTCGTCCCATTAGTTTTACTTATGTATATGATAAAAGAACGGAATAATATAGCATGTTTCTGTTTTAAAGATACATATCGTAAAAGATTGCCTCAAACATTAAAACATTGCTGATAGGAACATGTATTTGACAATGGGGAAAAAGACCATTTTGGATAGAGAATGACTTCTCACTTAAAAACCCTGTTCACTTAAATATAATAACTTGAGAACCATTCGGCTTATAATCGCAAAGTTGATCAAGGCATGTAAATGACCCATTTGTGAGATTAATAGGTTCATTATCAAGCTCAAAATGACCTTAAATAAGATTTCGTAAAAACGAATTAATATTTCGTAATTACGAAATAACATTTCGTTTTTACGGATTAATATTTCGTAATAACGAAATAATATTTCGTAATTACGAAATAACATTTCGTAAAAACGAATTAATATTTCGTAAATACGAATTAATATTTCGTAAAAACGAATTGATATTTCGTAATTACGAAATAACATTTCGTTTTTACGAATTAATATTTCGTAATTATGAAATAATATTTCGTAAAAACGAATTAATATTTCGTAAAAACGAATTGATATTTCGTAATAACGAATTAATATTTCGTAAAAACGAATTAAATGCCGGTGTAAAAGTGTCGAGAATGTCACCTTAGGGGCTCCGTAAATAAAAAACAATACAATGTGCCTTTTTCTTTTTTTCATTATACATCCAGGACCAAAACGGAATCAAGTAAATTCACACTCACGTTTTGTGTAAACCTTGGTAAATGAGTACATGCCCTGGTACATTTTCCATTTTATTAATCACTTGGAGGTACATATATTTGATATCTCTTATTTAATTTTTTTTTTCAAAATGAATCTTTTTACTGTGATTTAATTCGTCTTCATATCATTAGTCTTAGTCAAAAAAGACATAGTGCATATAGTCAGGATTTCATAGCAACAGAAATAAGTACACATTGGAGATGACCCAGTTTGACCCTAGGGCTAAATTTGATTGAAGTCAAATGGAAAATGTTTTATACCAATTTTTATATCTGGCTCCTGTAGATTTGCCTGAAACACACACAGGTGAATCACAATATGCCACCACATGACAGATGATGCGGTGGCATAAAAGCTCTAAAAAATAGTCCCATACCGATGTATGTCTGTTCCTCTGTTTGCCCGCACTCACAGGAGAGTAATTATGTGGCTAGAGGGACAATAGGTAACTGTTCTTTCTCTTTGATGTCATTCATTCCGTAATGCTTTTATGTGGCTATTTTCTTTTGTGTGGCTAAAAAGAACAATAGAGAGAACAATAGAGTAGCCACATAATTACTGTCCTGTGAGAACGTCCGTCCTTCCGTTTACAAAACTTGATCCCTGATAACGTTAACGTACTAAAACTCTATTTATAAATTTTGAAATATTGGTAGATGGCATTCTGGAGATTATGTACATCTCTTTATTTACCTACGTTGATAAATTCGGTTGCTGTGGCAATAGATAAAAAATAATATGGAGAATATAACAATATCTGTGATAACTCAAAACGTACTAAAATATTTTTATAAACCTTGAAGCTAGATAGATGACAGTATGGTATGGAGATTATGCACGTTAAGGTTCACAATTGTAGTTAAGTATCAATTTCAAACTTTAAATAAATGTTACTTATCATCACCCACATCCTATGTGACAATGTTTATAATTTTTTCATCTATATTATCAGAATAATTATCCTTGAACTTATTCTTAAATTATGTTTGAGAATTCAATACTCTAGCCTGGCTATTTCAAGGATTACGTTCATAGATTTTTTCTAGATTTGTTTTATTGTTTCCTCATTTCTTACAGGATTTACTACAAATTGCAAACCCCCACATCATAAATATATGTCAAAGTATTTGAATTCATCATCCATATCTTCATAATTATCTCCCCCGTAAACTTTGAATTTCCCTTTTTATTCTATTATCTTCATGGAATCACTTTAAATATTAAATACATGTTTATTATTTACACCTACATCATATTTGATTTTATTTATAAGTCTAACATCTGGGTTTAAATGATTATTTTCATTTTGAACTGAGTTTATATGCAAATTGTTATATATATATTTAAGCTCACCTGACCACAAAGTGGTCAAGGTGAGGTATAGTAATGGGGCTATGTCCGGCGTCCGGCGTCGTGCGTCGTCAACAATTGCACGGTGCATATCCATATCGGTACCCTCTTTGCGAAATCTGCTCAAACGCACATGCACAGGTCATTCTCTGCTCATGGATAACAATCCAGTAAATTTCATTTAAATAAGGAAAGGAGGTATGACACGTAGAAAAGATGTATACCACGGAACACTAGAATATTTTATTTATGTGCTGATTTTTCATGTGCCCGTTTTTCATGTACTGCAACTTCACAATAAGCTACAAAAAATCGACATGTCTTGCCTCGCCCATCACCACGACATACTTTTCGGGCTGCAATGAACCCGTGGCTTGATTATACATACATCAAACATATTTAATATGTTCATTTACATATCATCTTAGGACAAATGGCAGTATATTGTCAAAAATAAATGTAAAATTCATAAAAACACCCTACTTTCGGTTTTGCAGCGGCACGGGCTACCTCTCTTCATTTGAATTTTTATATCACAGGTACCCTCTCATTTTTTAGCACACACGTACCCTCAAGGCACGATATATGCTTTTATTTGCATTAATCGTTAAGTATGTAATATTTACATAAAAGTAACTTGTATACGTTGTCTCCGGTTAAAAAGTAGGTCACAGGGACTAAAAATAGAAAAATCTTGTTAACATTCTAGTGGGTGCAGTTTTGATCCAAGTATCCTGGAAATTGGTCAGACAATTGCAAGTTGTTTTGATGATTTCTAGGTCAGGTTTTAATATGGGTCATGTCTAGTCAAAAACAAGGTCACATGAGCTAAAAATAGATAAATCTTGTTAACACTCTTGTGGCTGCAGTTTTGATACAAATATTTTGTAAATTTGTCACGAAGGTTCTTTGGATGATATTTACGTCAAGTTGGAAGATGGGTTTTCTTTGGTCAAAAACTAGGTCGCAGGGGCTAAAAATAGAAAAATCTTGTTAACACTCTGGTGGATGCAGTTTTGATCCAAATATCCTGGGAAGTGATCAGGAAGACTCTTTTGCTGTTTTCTATGTCAAGTTTGATTATAGATCACCTGAGGTCAAAAATAAGGTCACACTGCCAAAATATTGAAAAACCTTGTTAAAACTCTAATGGTAACAGTTCGACTCGATTCTAATTAAACTTGGTCAGGTTGCTTGCCTGGTAATTGATTGGAGGAGTTTGAATATGGGTATCTCTGATGAAAACCTAGGTCATAGGAGCTAAAAATAGAAATTCTTGTGAACTCTCTTGTGGCTACTGATATTAACCAAATATCCTTGAAATTGGTCTGCAAGTTTGATTTGATGATTTCTTGGTCAAGCTTGAATATGGATCTCCTTGGGTAAAAAGCTAGATCACACTGCTCAAATATGGAAAAACCTTGTTAACACATTAGAGGTCAAATTTTTGACTCAATTGTCATCAAACTTGGTCAGGATGCTTGTCTAAGACATTTCTCGGATATGGTTGATGGGTCAGGGAAGCAGGGCCTCTTGTTTTTATTTTGTAATTGGTATATATTTCAACATGTTTTTTTCTCACTTTTCTTCTTTGCTACCATGAATGGTATCCTATCACGACTCACATGATTCATAACGATGCCTTTATTTCAAGAGCTATCTCCTCTTTAGTTCGAAAATTTAGCTGCTAAAAATGTTAATTTCTGGTCATAATCAGGGATGTTTAAAGATTTGCCCACTGTATGTCGGTCCGTCTGTCTGGCCGTCCCTATTTTTTCCTGTGATAACATTAAAAAAACAAAAACAAAAAAACACACATTTATTTAAAAGAGTAAAATGCTGAAATATTATTGATACATATTCATCCTGAGAAATTTGGATATGTTGATAATCTGTTGCATAAACATATTTCCTTATTAGGCATTGCAATTTAACACATTAAGTACTGTGATACAGATAAATTAAGAGCTCAAAATAAATTTAAGTTTATTCATGTCCTCCTCAATGGCATAATTGAATGGTCATGCTCCTTTAGAATGTTGCGGGCGGGGTGGGGTGGGGGGTGAAGGGGAGGGGGGTGTAAGATACTTTTATATTGGTTGCAATACTTTGAAAATTGTTTCTTATCTGATGTTTCTAATGTCATACTGAAATTATAAACATATAAGAAGTTGTAGTACAAAACCATTAAACTTAGGTAATGATGATCTACTGCTGCTTTTGTTACTGATGGTGCTTCTGCTGCTGCTGCTACTGATGATAGTGATTATTATGATGATTATGATGGTAAAGATAATGATGATGATGGTGGTGGTGATGATGATGATGATGGGAATTATTTCTTTGATGATGATGAGGGATGATCTGTGTGTAATAAATGCTTACACTGGAGATAGTGATGATGTTTATGATAATTGATTTAAATAGTTTTTATGATGAGGACCAGGGTTCTGGTGATGGTGGTTATCATGATATTAATAATGATGACGCTAGAGAAAGTGATGATTTTGACGATAATTATGATGATGATAATTATGATGATGATGATTATGAACGTTATGATGATATAAATTATGTTGTTGATGGACGTGAAGATTATTGTAATGGCATGAATTACTTTCTATCGAGCTAAGTTCAAGTAAAAAGGAAAAAAATGGTAGATCTAGTTTAAGATGTTCTGTAATCGTTTTCCTTATTTGTAGTCTTGTTTGTATGGGTTTTTCATCCTTTTTGATTTTTTCCAGTTCATCATGAATATCAGTATATTTTATTAAAAAGAAAAATAAATCTTAGTACTTTTATAACGATATTTGAAAGTTGCACAATTTAATATACAAGTATATCTAGTATACTGTAGGAAATTTAAGCTTTATTTTGGTTATGAAAGCTAACTTGATTCTGCTTCGTAAACATAGAAATTGTTTCTGTAGATTAAAATTATCTGTACATCCACTAAGAATACACACTGGCAGATATAATAGAAATTATACACCTCGTGATCAGCAATATTGTTTATACTCGTATTACAATACATTTGACATAGAAGATGAATATCACTTTATATGTGTATGCCCTTGTCTTCATAGTCTACGAATGCAATGCCTTTAAAATGTTGTTATGTTAGACCATCTTTGTTCACATAATAGATCTACTTTCAACACAAAATAATACTGTTTTAAATAAGTTATCAAAATATATCCAAGAATCTTTATCGTTGAGAAACAAAGTTATTAACTCTTAACATAATTAACATAACATAATTATCTTCTTACATAAAAGTCTTCGTCTTAAATCTTTGTTTATTTATTTAAAAATGTTGTTTATATTTTGTGTGATTTCACCTGCTGTATGACTCTGTTTAATGAAAGCTTTGTTAACAAGACGATGTACATACATTATGTATAAGTCTGTACATGTATATAAATTCTGTTTTATTTTGTTCTGTGCAGTATTATTTATTAATAAGCGCAATGTGATATTCAAGTAAAACATTTATTGTTACTTATTCTAACACTTTCGGGAATTTTTCTACATAATTAAAGAAGGCCGGAAGCATGCATTATTCTACAACAATGCACTCGCCGTTCTTATTACCTCACTGTGTATTTTTAAACCGACACATTGACGGCGCCATTTTGTTTGAAAAATCTGATAAATAAAAAAACATTTTTCGTCGAATTTTGTTGTGAAAATTATCCAAAATGAAAGAAAATGGTCTAACTAAGAAAATAAATCGAGCACCAACATCTTTAATTCAGCGGTTAACGCTGTACAGACGTTTAAAGTGTTGTTTACGTGACGTCACAATGTACAATGACAGCGTGTACAAAACAATCAAATCAAGAACGCTCTTTTAATGTCGCAAGGTAGTTAAATTTTACATTTATTTGACTATAAATACTTTAAATTACGCTTGAAAAATTATTGAGTGTTATAAAAAAGTTTATCAACGTTTTCAAAATTCGTTTTTCTCAAAATGTTTCTACACATGGTAGAGATTTAACGACAGTTTTTGTTAATCCCACCGGAACTGCCTAAATGATAATTATTATATTTTTTCTTGACGTGTTAGAATGGAAATAGATACTTATTCTTCGTGCATTATAGTATAATTATGCACGTTTTTGTCCGTTCAAAAGCTTTGTAATTAATCATTCAGGCCTATCGGCCTTCGTGATAAGGTTACTACGCATTTGAACTCTAAACGTGCATTATTCTACAACAATGCGCTCAGAATTTATCTATTTCCTAAACAAAATCAGAAATTAAGCACAATCATTATGGCCAAATACCTAATTAACTGTAAGCATATATTATCTATTTTAGATTGGTGACAATATGTTTGTACTCAGACATGAATACTCGCCAACTAGTTCCAAAGTACGAGCTCATGACATAAGCAAAACAATTCTGAAAGAGGAAAAGGTTACTTATAATTTTCTAAAGCTACTTGTTTGTTAGATCCACACGTGTCTAAAAATAAATTGGTACTCACATGCAACATTAATGATCATATTGTAACCTGTACTTCTAAAAGACAATACACTGCACATTTTAAAGCCTGCAAATATTCTTATTTAAAATCATTTTTCATGTTATCTACAAAGTGAGTTTAATAAGGTTTAAGTATGGAAACGTTAAATGGCCTTAAATAATGAGACGATAATGTGTAAGTCGACGGATTTTAATTCGATCTAAATCATCCATTTGATTTATTTAGACAAAACGATTATCTAGCCGAAGTTTTTCTCGATATGCTTAGTGTTTTTGTCTAGGCGAAAATGTCTCTTTTCGTCTTTTGTAAAACATTTGTCCTTTTGAAAAAAAAATCGTCTGGACAAAAACACTTTGAGAAAAGTGACTATAAATTGTCTTTCTGAATAAAATGAATTGATTAGTGTTAAAATATCTAATCAAATCAAACAAATATCAGTCGTTTTACACCTCATGATCGCCTTTAAATTTAAATTTTAGCCATTCGGTCTTTAATATATATTGCACGTAAATAAATATTTTCACGGCAGGGAATCACTTGACTTTTACGGTAGCGCGTACAAACAATACGGCGGCCTAAATATCTCGCTTCACATGTGCTTTTCAGGTAATTCTTTATATTATCCCTTATACTTACATACGAGACCTGTTGCAGCCTACGCGGAATAAAGAATTGTTGGCGCCTATACTTTATTTTCCAACCCTGTGCTTATAGGTTTTACAAACACTCAAAAAATTCAACCGGAATTTTCAATGTCGACAATTATTTTGCGGGTAACATTCACGCAAATTTTGTATTTTAAAAGAAATTGATGAAACCATGTCGAGGAAGCAAAGAGAAAAAAGGTCATAGAATTTCTTTATTTAAAGATGTGAATATTAGGCATGTTGAATTTTGACTGGTCATTTTCTTTCCAGTACATGAGAGAAAAACGATTTGGGTAACGGACATGTGTTCTTGTTTTGTTGATAACTCTCACGCAATATTTTATGTGCAGGCAATATCTTTACAAGTTATAGCCTAGATATTGCTTAAACAAAGTCATGATTGATGCATTTAGTTTTAAACGTTGACTTTATAGAATTTCGAGTAATTTTATAAATACCCCTTAAGAGTCTCGGATAGAATTAAACCCCTTTAGGTAGCTGAATATTTTTATTTACGTGAATCTTACATACACTGCCATTGTATTTTTAGTTTCATAATGTTTTAGAATTAATGTCAGCCATGGCAATATCTTGCCAAAATATCATTAAACATAAATAAGTTAAACATCTTTGTTTCTTTGAGATAATGAACGGAAACTGAACATTTTTTCAAGAGGCATTGTCTCTCTAAACACATTGTCCATGACCAAATTCGACTTTGACCTGCATATTTTATTTTATCCATATGTCAACTCTTAGTTGAATGTGAGCAACCGTTGCCAAGATAATGAACGGAAACTGATGATGACTGAATAAGGCAACACTATATGCCATGTCCATTTTACGGCGAGGGTATACAAACAACCTACAGAATATCAGAATCGGTCATTTACTTAAAAGCTAAGTGATTTAATCTAGAGAATATATATTTGAATGTCATTAAACCCTGAATTGTAAAACGCCATACCTATGACGTTGGCTGTAAAATGTTTTACAACAAGGTTTATAACGTCCTGTGCCGAGGTGCCTTTTATGTGGTCATTAAGACCTGTCCGTGAACGAAATGTTTTTCCACATTTGTCACAATTAATTTACGAGCTGGAATCTTCCATATCTGGAAAAACATGAAAAATGACTACTAAATTGTGCTTAAAATGAAATACAAGACTTCCTATTAATATGTTACACTTTTGTTTTAATTTCTGCGATTCATTCATCTATATCGATACGTCGTTTAATATATTCACGTGAGTTAAAATATTCAGCTACCTATAGGGGTTTAATTCTATCCGAGACTCTTAAGGGGTATTTATAAAATTACTCGAAATTCTATGAACGTTTAAAACTGAATGCATCAATCATGAATTTGTTTAATCAATATCTAGGCTATAACTTGTAAAGATATTGCCTGCATAAAAAATATTGCGTTGGAGTTATCAACAAAAGAATAACCCGTGTCTGTTACCCAAATCGTTTTTCTCTTATGTACTGGAAAAGAAAATGACCAGTCAACATACAACATGCCTAATAAACACATCTTTAAATAAAGAAATTATATGATTTTCTTCTCTTTGCTTACTCAATGTGGTTTTATCAATGTTTTAAAAAAATACAAATTTTGCGTGAATGTTACCCGCAAAATAATTGTCGACATTGAAAATTCCGGTTGAATGTTTGAGTGTTTGTAAAACCTATAAGCACAGGGTTGGTAAATAAGGTATAGACGCCAACAATTCTTTATTCCGCGTAGGCTGCAACAGGTCTCGAATGTAAGTATAAGGGCTATTATGAAGAAGTTTTACCTTAAAAACACATGTGAAGCGAGGTAATTAGGCCGCCATATTGTCTGTACGCGTTACCGTAAAAGTCACGTGTTTTCCCACCGTGATTTTGACATTCCATTATTACGTCAATAAAATATCATGTTAACGTGTAAAGAAAAAGTTTATCAATTACCAACACTTATCTTAAAGCAGACAAAAGTAGCACATAATGTCAGATGTTGTCTCTATCATGTCTCTTTTTCAGTCAAGATTTGTTTTATCTAAATACTTAAGGGTTACAAAGGCATAAACTACATAATACATGCGCAGATTAAATAAGCAATGAATTAATTAAGGCGATAATCACTTAATTGCCAAGAATATTTTACGGTTATCTGGTGACATACTTAAGTGATAAATGTTTTAAGTTGTCTGTGTATTCTGGTAGAAATCTTTGTGATTGTAGGTTGTATACGCCGAACAACAGAAGTGGAACAAACGTGTTAAGAGGTCGTATCTGGTCAATGACCCGTACTGGCGCAATATGTGGTACTTGGTAGATATCGCATGTTATAAATATTTTATATAGATTATTATGGTTATTAATCTATCCCAAATAATCATTGTAGATTTTTGGTGTTTTCATTTTCTATACTAATCATGAACATGTACAATTGATATTTAAGAAAATATATGTTAAAATAGTATGTGGCAGAGTCGTTAAGGTCGTTGACTTCAACACCTTGTCCCACTCCAGATATGTTAGATTCTTAAATGTGAAGAGGCTATCGAGTAAGCTGATCGACTTAAGTATCCGTTCGTGTCTGAAATATACAAAGAGCGGAAGCAGAGGTCCTATTTTACAAGTTAAGCTGGACAGTTGCAATGTGACCATTACAGTGCTAACGAAAAACAAATATTAACATAATTAACGACATTTATTTAATTTTACCTGTGTACTACTTGTGTATGTAAGTCGCATAAATTTCATATTTGAAACAAAAAGAAAAGAGAGACACACATATATAAAATACGAATATGAATGTATTTATTTTAATGAATTACTTTCTTATATCAATAGCTTCAATCGAGGATTTTATTATCACAAATTATTCTATTCATAAACTCCAAAACGTTAAGAATAGTTTTATTTATTTAAATGGTATTTTCACCGTGATATCCAGAATGGAAGACAATCTACAGACATGGGCGTGATGTCAGCATGGTCAAAGGGATACACAGGCAAGGGTGTCACAATTGGTATAGTTGACGACGGCGTGGATTTTAACCATCCGGATTTAAAGCCTAACTTTGTATGTATTATATAATGTTAAAAAATTAACATCTCTTTTAGAACAAACAGTAAAAAAGGCACTTTATAATTCATCATTTAAAACAAACTTGCTACAATACTGATGATTAGATCTATTTTATACGAGCCGTATATGATATCAAAAAGTTATTATACCACGAAGAAATAAAACATACCTGAAATGTTATAGAAAATAAATTTTCCTAAAATAAGCCAAAGCACATACAGTAAAAACTGTTTACAGTGACTTTCGATGTTTGTCATTATAGATAGGGTGTCACTACAGAATTTGGATATATGAACACATTTTGCCAATATTTTGGCAGGATAGTACCATACTTAGGGTTTAATTATATTTTATTCATATTGAACATACCACATTTCATTTATAAACAAGATAGTATTAAAATTGCATGTATAATTGGTTAAGATTATAAACTACACCATTACATTTAGTATTTAAATGTTACATATTGCTTAAAATGAAATTTATATTGATAAATCTGTTTGTAAAATAAACTTTGCTTGAATTCAATTTTACGAAGATTCACTATCTACAATAAAACACTTACAGAAGAATAAAAATGAATAAAGGTTTAGGATTCTGTATTGATGTGTATTTATTAAAATTGTTGGGAGAAAATGGTGATTAATTTGTTTGAAACCTTTTGTTAAACTTTTTATGTACACATTCTGGTTTCCTAAATCGTAATATTCACCTTCTTATGTCTTCAACTTTTATTTTTGCATTGCTTCCCTAATCTTTTGATTTCAATTTCTTTTAATTTTTGGTAACCCCATTCGAGTTACTCCCCTTGCAAAAGTCGCTTTGCACGGCTTATATAACGTTACAGAAAACGCTAAATCATGGTCGCTGTACGGACTAGACAAGGAGTCGCTACATACAGACCATTTATATAGTAAATACTGTTCGGTGCATCTAACTTTGGTCACAGAGACAGAACGTCGCTATATACAGGGGGTCACTAAGACAGTCTTATTTCAAAGTGTCAGCTAGTGTTTTACCACCTATACATATTTTATTTTTTTTGTCAAGCTGTAGATTATAAGAGAAGATTAAACTTCATTCTCGTTATATGTGACAATTAATTGATTATGTTTGTATTGTGATATATATTTAGTTTGTCTTGTCATCTTTATTTTCCAAAACTAATCATATGTTAACTCATTGTATGTTATATTATATATGCTGATAATAAATATGCTATTTTTCTCTAGAATGCAAAGTTGAGCATTGATTTATACGAGCGAGACAATGACCCATCTCCGAATCCCGGTGATTTGTAAGTATGAAAAATGATTTTTTTTTGTTTCAATTTAATGAATGTGTTTAAAAGCATTAGAAAGCTGTTATATTTGTTATATAATTAAATAAATCTTACACTGCTATTTCTTTCAGAATGATTTATATTTATTGAAATACTGCTTTTTTCTGGGTTTCTTTTCTGTTGATTGTTAACTGTTCTCAAACAGTATTACACAATTAAAGCCCTCAAATAAACATGTCCTCATTTTGTTTCGTAAACCAACCTAGCTATTGACAAGTTGTAAATGGACAGCCAATGAGTCGATTGGCATGTAACTAAAAGGTTTGTCCATAACATACCAATATCTTATATTTATAGTTATGCATAATATTTTATTAACAAAGCTTTTACTTGTTAAACATAGGCACGGGACCGAATGTGCGGGTATAACTGTTGCTGCTGCAAACAATACAAATTGTATCGTTGGAGTTGCCTTTAATGCACGCATTGCAGGTACGTTTTTTTCCTTGTCATTTTTTTTTTCAAATGATTCAATGTAAATGAGAGATTAAAACTTGTTTAATTGTGCAATATATAATTCATTTGACCATCAGCAATTAATTGTAAAAAGTGTACAATATTTCGAACGCTTTCTTTAAACGCGCTGATGCTCATCAACTAAACGAGGTGTGACTTTTTGTCAACTATAATATTATGTATTATGTAAGTTGGATTGTTATAATATTAGATTTTTCACTTTCAGGCCTCCGAATAGAAGGATCCTCTGGAACTACCAGCACAGGTGAACGAGATGCATTGCTAGCTCCAGGCATTGACATTTATTCTAATAGTTGGGGAGTTTTGGATAAAGTAACCTTCGAAGGTCCAAGCTCAATTGTAAAATCAGCACTTCTCCAAGGAACTCAAAAAGTATATACATCATTAAATAAACTCGGCAAATACTTGGTGTCATGGATTCACCGGTCGCTAGAGATTTTGCATGCCGAGGCTTAAAGGCTGGTCCCGTAAAAAATATTGATATTTGATGAACATTGGTGCTTTAGAAGGGATCGAAAAACTGTAAAACAAATATATCAAAGATATATCTATGCACATAATTATTTAATAAATCGCTTTCTTTCTAACCTTTGACCCGTTCATTTGAAAACGAATGCAATACTTCTGCAATGCTTCATTGCATTAGTCTTTTTCGTTAGCTGTGTATAGCTTAGAAACAATGTATAAATATGTTTATATATCTTTCACATTACTTTGATATCACAGGTAAATGATATCTATGTATATATATATATATATATATATATATATATATATATATATATATATATATATATATATATATATATATATATATTATGCATTTTACTCTAAAAATAATGATAAATAATTTGTACATAAATGAATTCAAAATAAGTATTTGTAAAGCTCAACTTTATAAAAGGACCCATTCATGTTATCACTTCATATTTTGTATACATGTTATATCTTGTTTATATTTTAATATCATAGTACAGAGATACATTTTGTAGAACAATGAATGTAATATAATACATGTACTAGTAGGTTATGAAGATTGAATAAGTATAGATAGGGAAGGATAATCTGGCACCTGTATAGGTTTCGGGTAAGGTTTGGATTGTTTTAGAGATTGTAATTTTTGAGAGTATTAAAATGAGTAAAAACAGCACGCCCGATGTATTGTGTCCCAACTTTAGGGGGGGGGGGCATTTAGATTTACTATTGTCCGTCCATCCGTCAGTGCGTTGATCAGCATGTGAAGCTATTCATCAAAGTATCTATGTTTAGATTTATCAAGTATTAGTAGTGTTATTGTCCTTGACTTAGTAAAAATTTGCAATTTTCAACTTGTGTCGCATGTAGCTCTAAAAGTATTCGACATAGGGTCATGAAACTTTACAGGATCTGCATGTGAAGTTTTGCATCTTGGGTTTCGCTTGTGAATTTATATGTTTTGTCAGGGTTATTTTCCTTGACTTAGTGAAGATTTCCAATTTTCAATTTGTGTCGTGCTTAGCTCAAAATGTATTTAACCTAGAGTCATGAAACTTAACAGGATTCTTGGTCAGCATATGTAGTTCTGCACCTTGGATTTTGCTTGTGGATGTATCCTGTATTTGTAGAGTTATTGCCCTTGACTTAGTAAAAACCGTTTCATTATGTTGTGTTATTTGTTCCTTGAGTGCTTGAGTTAGAATCAATCAACTTTGCAGGAATAATGATCAACATCACTGTGTACCTGGGATTTTGCACGTGTTTTTTCAGCTTTGTTAGAGTTATTGCCCTTGACTCAGTATAAATTTGCAATTTTCTACTTGTTCATGCATAGCTCAAAAAGTATTTGACCTGTAGGCCTGAAAGTGTACAAGAATGTTGGTCAGTATGTGTACTTATGCCCCTTGGGGTTCGCTTGTGGGTTTTTTTTTCAGCATCTGGAAAGTTCTTGCTCTTACTTAGTAAAAAGATTTTTAGTTTTCAACTTGTGCCACATGTGGCGTGTTGGGGCAACCGTGTCCCATGGACACATTCTAGTTCAATTATTTATCTATTAAAAATAATGATTACATAAAACATGTAATTTATTGCAATTTACAATTCACCTTACCACATTAGCAAGACTGTTTACTTCATTTATAATTGATATCCCTGTGAGTACCTTAAGCCAACGATTCGATATTTACAATACATATGTCGTCCACTAAGGTTTTTCATGCAAATAGATGTATTGTTAACATACAGTTAATACGTGGTACACAAATCAAATTATCTGCAATAATTGTAAATTGTTCGAAATGTCACATTTACTGTAACAATATAATATTTTCTTTACAAATGTGTTGTTTAATTCAAAACTGTTCATTTGTGATTTCATCTGAATATAAGTTAATTTACTAAATACTGTTAATTTTCTATGAGTAGGGGCGTAACGGATTAGGCGCAATATATGTATGGGCAGCTGGCAATGGTGGCACGGACGACAACTGTAACTGTGATGGATTTGTCAATAGTATTCATACAATAGCAATCAGTAGCGTTTCTTATAAATTTCAACCGCCTGGGTATGCCGAACCATGCGCTGCTATCATGGCCAGTACATTCAGTGGTGGAGGAGGATCAACAAATAACATTGTGAGACTTATTTATATTTTCTATTATTCTAAAAACACTACAGTTTGAATATAACACTATGCATGACAAAAGAAGCCCAAATCGGTCTTCATCGCTTGCTATGGTCCCACAAAAAACGATTTAAGATTCACTTTTCATTTTATTGAACATATAGTTGAGGCGCATTATGCTTGGCAACATAGCTTATTCTGTTTTGCAATTTAAGATATTTAATTATTCTATTTTGGAAATGGAAATCTTCACAATGGCGGGACACATTGTGCTACGATTGAATAAGATACATTCATCGAATGTTAATATACTCTGCAATCGAATGAATATATCACCTGAACCAAAAACTAAACATTGCATGATATTTGTATACAAACTCAAATCACCATTACCTTCATTATTACTTTGTTAAAATAACGAACGATATGTTGTTTTGTGTCCCAGAGTTTGGTCGCTTTAAACGGGATTTTCACTTTAGCGATATTGTTAATCTGTTTATAGACTTTAAGGTAACAGAGAATTACTGATACATCTATTACAAATGGTATGAGCGTGGGTAGGTGCTTGCTTTGTGAATTCCATTTGTCAACCTTCCCACGGAATCTGTCATACATGTTATTTCTATGAATACAGTATTTATTGACTTGTAGTTATTATAAACACATAAGTGTGGTTTTATTAATATATACTCCTATCCGAGTCTCTGAGAAAAAAATCCTATTTTAACTTCCTAGAAAAATTTTCTGGTGATATCGATCGGTGAAAATATTAGCATGCATCAGCATGCTATTCTTGTTTTTTTAAACATATTTAACTGAACAGAATCAAAGTAATATTTTCTCTTTATTGAACATTTACAAGCATCACTTCTCTTTATGGTTACACTTGTGTTCAATATATTTCAGTGTACAACTTCTCTAAACAGCACATGTGTCACGTCATTTTCTGGAACATCAGCTGCAGCACCAATGGCTGCAGGAATTTTTGCACTCGTTTTGCAAGCAAAGTATGTATAATAACTTCATACAATACTGATAAAATATATGCCATTTCTTTCATGACAAAATTTATTTGAACACTATTACTGTTATTATGCGTTTAACTCAAATAAAAATAAAAATAGGCCATGGACCATTTTGAAAAAGAAAACAATATTGTAAGACTTGGAAATAATAATGAAGACTTATCAAAGTTATTTGCAACGGATTTTCAAAGTTAACGTTTAGAAGTTCTTTATCTGTTTTTCACACCGATGTTAATACATTTTTTGTAATATATCGCCTTCGAGTCCACCTAACCGGCATTCATTAATACCTAGACATTTATTACAAATATTTCCGAAAGGGAACGAACAGAGATCATATAAACGTTTTCTTGAATATTTCAGCCCAAGTCTTACATGGCGAGACCTTCAACATTTGATAGTAAATACATCCAGTTTATCCAATCTGAAGTATGGTAGAGAACAAATAAACGGAGCTGGACATACAGGTTACCCATATAAACTTACATACTTTTGCCTGGTTAAGTATGGAACGCCATAACATCAGCACAACTTTCTTCTCATTAGAAATATCGTAAATGGATGAAAGCAATTTATGCTTTGCGCCATACGGTTACCTTTTTGCCATTTTACAATTATTTTGTTTCAAAATATTTTCTAAAGTTGTCTTAAAGAACTTTATTTCAGAATTCACAATGCTAAGAGATTGAGGTATTAGATATTTGGCATACAACATTATATTGTTATCTAATACAAAAGTTATACAAAAGAAAATTTGCACCGCCTGTGCTGTCACTTAGTTTGTATAGACTTAATGGCAAATCGCATTATGTTAACTTCGTTGCAAAGTAAAAACAGAGTTTTCCGCAGAACAAATTAACATTAAGATTAAAACTTTGTGTTCTACATTTGCTTAAACACTGGATATGTTAAATACACACAATTTTAAGGCTCGCCACAGAGGTTTTTATAATCCCGAAACGAAGTTTGGGGGGAGGGGGTTATATAGGAGTCAGCCGGGGGTCGGACTGTCCAGCGGTCCATTGCATTTTCCTTGTCCTTACTTTTCCTTGTCCGTAGCATAACTTGAAAACTACTTGTTGGAATTCAAAATAACTTCATACAATGGTCAAGCACAATAAGGGAAAGTGCAGTGCACAAGAAACCTAACTATATTTTAAGTAATTACAGATTTATTGCCCTTTGATACTTTTCCATTGCTTTATTTTATCCGGACTATAACCTGAAGACATAATTATGGTTGGAATTCAATATAACTTCATACAATGGTCAAGGACATTGAGAAAAAGTGCAGTGCACAAGAACTATAACTCCAACTTGACTAATTGCAGAGTTATTGCCCTTTGTTACTTTTCCTTGTCCGGAGCATAACTTAAAACTATTTTTTTAAATTCAAAACAACTTCATACAACGGTCAAGCACAATAAGGGGAAGTGCAGTGCACAAGAACCATTACCCTGTCCAGAGGAATTAAAGAGCTATTTCCCTTTGTTATTTTTCAATTGCTTTTTGCTTGTCCAGAGCATAACTTGAAAACTACTGGTTTGAATTCAATACAATTTCATACAATGGTCAAGTATATTGTGAGGAAACGCAGTGCACAGAAACCATAACTCTTTCTTGGTTCTTTTAAGAGTTTTTGCCCAGTGGTCGAGGGCAGTGAGATGAAATGCAGTGCACAAGAACCATAACTTTATTTGGACTAATTACAGTTATTGCCCTTTGTTACTTTTTTGTCCAGTGCGTAACTTGAAAACAAGTAGTTGGAATTCAATACAACTTCATACAATGGTCGAGGGCAATGAGAGGAGGTGCAGTGTACAATAGCCATAACGCCGTCTTCAGTATTTGTAAAGTTATTGCCCGTTTTTCCTTTTCTCTTGCCTGGTGCATAACTTAAAAAGTAATGTTTAGAATTCAATGCAACTTCATACAATGGTCAAGCGCAATGAGAGGAAGTGCAGTGCTTAGAAAGCGTAACTTTTTCTGGACTTATTACAAAGTAATTCAATAAAACTTCAATAATGGTCAACAACATTGAAAGGAAAAGCAACATACAAGAACCACAACTATCTTTAATTGCACACAACCATAACTCTTATTGCAATACTTTAACAAGGTATTCTGTTTCTTGTAACTTCCTCATTTCCGAAGCAGTCTTGCAGGGGTATTAATCACATTTAGAAATAGTTCTAGTTTTATATGACGTGATTGGAAATAAATTTTCAAGATAAATGGTTCATAAATGTCCATTTGATAAAGGGTAAAAACCAACATTTGTCTGTAAATTGTAAGATTATTTGCCATTTACGTAAATCAAGAACAATTATTTTTATCTTAAAAATTGACCCAAACTTGAAAAGTGTTACAAGCTTGTAACCCGAATTGCACAAAAATACTATCTTTATGGCCCGAGCATATAGTTATTGTATCGTCCGTCCGTACGAGGTTAACCTAAAGAGGCAAGTTGGATTTTTCTCAAGTTTTACCTATAACAATGGCTTCATACTTGACACACTTACTGATCAACACCAAGTACGTGATCTGGGCAAGTAACATAACTATAGCTTTTATTTTTACCAAGTAATTGCCCTTTTAAGCACTTAAAATGAATAATTGGTTAACCTTAAACGCAAAGTTGGATATATTTTAAGTTCTATCTATACTAATGACTTTATAATATAATAATCACACTTACTTATAGATACAAAGTACATGATAATTGCCAAGTTATATAAATGTATCATCAATTTTTCCTAGTTCTTTCTCTTTTTATCATTTTGAAAATAGGGCCTTGTATGGTTTACCTTTCCCGGCAAGTTCGATTTACCTTAAGTATCTCCTAATTACTTAATTTATTAAATGATATCTTTTGTATTTCGTAGGTGGATACTTTTAACGGTCCTCTAATTTTTCATGGAGTAAGGAGTCTCTAGGGTCTAGGTCACTGATGTGAAATACAAATTTAAACATTTTTGCTCACACAACCTTTATTTTTAGTTGATATCATTCATGTTTTATTCAACCTTATAAGGGAGGTCCACTTCCTTTTAGGGTAATTGGGTCAAGGTCAAGGTCACCAATGTTAGAAATAGAGTTTTGCTTTTTACAGGTGTATTAATCTTATACTATTGACAGATATCTTTTATATTTGGTAGGAACATTAAATTGGGGTCTTTTCTTTTGAAGGAGTTAGGGGTCAGTTAGGTCACGGTCACTTGCGCTAAATAGACTTTTACACTTTTGATTATACGACTTTTATTTATGATCAGATGTGTTTCATATTTGGTAGGAAAATAACTTGCATGATATTTTTCTTTCTGATCGAACAAGGGGACAATAGGTCAAGGTCAGCCACGCTAAAATATATTTTTTTACAATTTTGCCTTATAGACTATATTTATTAACAGATGTATTTCATATTTGGTAGGAAGATAATTTGCATGGTATTCTTCCTTTGGGTGGAGTAAGGGGTCAGTTGGGTTAAGGTCACCAGTGATAAAAATAGCTTTTTTTACGCTTTTGCCCATACAGCCTTTATTTATTGACAGTGGTATTTCATATTTGGTAGGAAGATAACTTACATGATATTGTTCCTATTGTTTAAGGTAGGGGTCAGGGTGTGAAGGTCAAGATTGCCAAAAAAAAATAGGTTTATACTTGTTGCCTTATACAACGTTTACTTTTTGACTGTTTTTTTTAATTGGTAGGAAGATACTTTGCATGGTCCTCTTCAACTGAATTGAGTTAAGGGTCAGTTAGGACAAGATCATCAGTGCTAAAAATATATTTTGTTTGTTTCTTGCCAATATAGCCTTTATTTATGGACATACGTCTTTCATATTTGGTTTGAAGAAAACCTGCATGTTATTCTTTCTTTTGATTGAGTAAGAGGTCAATGGGTCAAGATCAAGAACACCAATAAGAGATCTCTATACATCTGCTATTTTTTTTTATATTTGTAAAGATGATAACTTCTATCCTTGGATTGAGTTAGGGGGTCAGTTGGGTCAAGGTCACCAGCGCTAAAGATAGGTTTTAACATTTTTGCCCATATAGCCTTTATTAATTCCCTTATGTCTTTCATATTGGGTCGTAAGATATCTTGCATAGTTTTGGATTGAATGATGGGTCAGTGGGTCAAAATCAGGGGTGCTATAAATAGATTTTTTGTGCATTGGCTTACACAGCCTTTATTTATAGCCTGAACTTTTGAAAGGGACATACATTGGATAGTCCAGTGCTTGGAGTCACGAAGTCATTGTCACTTGTGATGACAATATATTTTTTTATACAGCTTTTGCATTTTTTATCAATGTCTCATATTTACAAGGAACATACCTAAGGTGGTCCTTTAAGTTGGGATAGAGTCTGGGGTTGCTGGGTTCAAGGCAAAGTCTTGGATTGACATGTAAAAGTACAATGTTTTGTTAAAATTGAATATTTTTCAACTTCGTCATAGGTCCATAGCAATGACTTATCAACTTATATATTTTCACAATACCAATACGCCATGACTCTTGTCATGTTTTCAGTGCCCTATCTCATCCATGTAAAAAAATTATATATTTAAAAAATTTTGGACCTTTTGTGGAATTCTTTAAACGAATTTTACAAGAAAAACTACATGACTTACCCGATAAAGCTTACAGTTAAATTATTCAATCGTACTAAAGGTTTTGTATCAGTAGGTATTGAATTGTGAAGATCTTATCCGTATTTACAGTGTCCGATTACTTTGGATTTGGATTGTTGAATTCCGAATTGCTTGTTGAGGCTGCCCAGCATTGGAAGTCTGTAAAAGAGCAGCATATTTGTTTAACAGCAAACAAAATACCATTTCCAAAGGCGTATGTATGCTTTTTTATATTTGCATATTGTGTTGTATCTTAAAATCATGAGTCAATTTCACTAGGGAATATTTCATTTTAATTTAAGTGGAAATATGTTCATAAAAGTTAGATATCCGGTATATTTAGGAAAATTATACTGTGCTGGAACGTATTTAAACATTTGATTAATCTGCAAGTGAAAAGTAACTTTGAAGAGGTATATAATCATTAATATTCAAAAATCAAAATTATATTTTGATAATATGTACATACTTTTTGAAGACAAATATTTCCAAAGGATCTCAACAGAAAAGCTGAAAGTACCATATTTACAAACGGATGCAACAGTACTGAAAACGAAATACAAAGAATTGAACACGTTGAAGTAGATGTAACATTTACATTTTCCTTGAGAGGTTCTATCCAGCTTTTTCTCATATCACCATCTGGTACAAAGTCCCAACTACTTACAAGACGAAATCATGATAATATGCAGAGCTCAAGTCTGGTTTGTTCCTGTATTTATAGACGTTTCTTGCTTTTTTCAGTGTTTAAATAAATACAGAATTAGTTATCAAATATAATTTATTATTACTACGAGGGCCGGTCAGAAAATATCAGGACTTTTCATGCTCCTCTCTTTCCACGTGCAGTTATATACGCACATTATATATAGGTGAAAACTACATTCATTCGCCAATAACGTGGTCAGTTTATTTTCAATGATAGTTGTGTATACACAGTATTTTGCCTTCTGATATATGATAGGTGTTTCGTCTATCATGGACTCTTTGTTAGAGGAACAACGCTCTGTAATAAAGTTTCTGGTTGCAGAAGGTAAAAAGCCCTGCCACATCTTTCAGAGGCTTGAAAAAAGATTTTCTGATAAATGTGTATCACGTTCAACCTTCTACAACTGGGTTTCTTAGTTTCGTGAAGGCAGAACATGTGTTCGTGACAGGCCTAGGACTAGGCGGCCAGCTGAGTCGGTGACCCCAACAATGGTAGCAAATGTTAAAGCTTTTGTCAACAAAAATCGTCGAGTATCTTTGGAGGAAGTAGCCAACAAGTTTAGCATCAGTAAGGCATCGGCACACAAGATTTTACACGAACACCTAGGCATGAGCAAGGTAAGTGCCAGGTGGGTGCCTAGACAGCTGTCCGCAGATCAAAAAGCAACCAGAGTAACCAATACAAAAGAACATTAAAGTCGTTTTAATTGTGAAGGAGACAAGTTTTTGAACCGCATTATCACTGGAGATGAGATGTGGGTTCATTATTCCGAACCTGAGATAAAAGCTCAGACAAAGCAGTGGAAACGAGCTGGTTCCCCACCTCCTCAAAAGTTTAAGCTGTCTCCTTCGGCTTGTTGCCTTTTAGGATTCACGAGGAATGATACTTACTCATTTCATTCCAAAAGGTCAAACTGTCACCGCCAAGTACTATTCTGAAGTAATTCTGAAAAACCTCAGAGAAAAGCTGAAGCAAATGCGTCCCAGGTTAGCACAGAAAAATGTCCTCCTTCTTCACGATAACGCCCCATCCCATACCGCCGCAGCTACAGTGGAGGTTATCAACTCTTACAAATGGCAATTGTTGTCTCACCCTCCTAATAGCCCAGACCTCGCCCCCTGTGACTTTTATTTGTTTCCTGAACTGAAAAAATTGCTTGCTGGAAAGAAATATAAGACCAGGGCGGCTTTGATATCTGCTGTTACACAGTACCTAAAACATAGGTCTACTTCATGGTTCACAGCGGGAATACAAAAGCTCCCACGAAGATGGCAAAAGTGCGTAGACGTAGGTGGAGAATATTTTGAAAAAGAGTAGAAAGATTTTTTTTAAAATGTTGAATGGTTTTCGAGAACGTCAAAGGTCCGGGTATTTTCTGACTTCCCCTCGTATTTTTATGCTCACAGTGATTCGAATCTTGTATAGACAAGTTTGTTTGACAATATTTGAAAATTGTTGTGCTGATTTTACCAATATTTTGTTCGCACTATTAATAAAACCTTAAAAATATATTATTTGTATTCTCAAAAAACTGACTTATATATACCTTTTGTGTGGATAAATACTTCAAATGAGTAGAACAAAACAAAAGATATATGTTTTCTTTCATAAAATTTAAGACAGTATCTCTATTTGAAGGCACAAAAGTCAGTGTCATTTGTATAGATAAAAATAATAATTTAAAAATACTTTCTAACAGCAATGGACATTCATGACATTACAATTTTGGGATGAAAAACCGTATGGTAACTGGATTCTCCAGATGTCTCTAGATATGGATTATAAAGAATTAGGTAAAAAATGTATTGACTCTTAAAAGTAACAAACGTCTCATATTATCGAATAAACATTCTGTATCACAAAATATATTAACAATATTTATAAAAAAAAGCACACACACACTAACGCTAGTTAGTTTAAATTGAAATATGTTATAAAGAGTATTGATTAGTAATGTCATGTAATGAAATATTAAAATATCGCATTATTACTATCCTAACTGTAACACTAGCTTAATACAACGGCTATACATGCTTGGAACTCATTTTTGTTCGAATGTAAACACAGAAATGAAACTGTACAGAGAAGTCATAATCATAGCCGGAACATATAAATTTCCAAAGCTGTGTTTTTTTTGTTAAGTTTCAATTACTATACGTACAATTTGTCAACTCATTTCCAACAAAGGTTTTCAGTTTTCACATATGTTTTTGTGCAATACTTCGTGTTTCTCAATATATTTTTAAGTTTACCGAACGTATTTATCAGTTCATTTTTATACTGACGTCATATATCAAGTGGAATAGCCTATTGAAAATGCAATTATATGCATGCATCTCTTTGCATTAAGAACACAACTTTTTATGAAATTAATGACTTTTTCAACAAATGTTGCACGAACCAATAAACGTGACAATATATAGTATAGCATAAAATCGGTTATTTCCCCCTCTTTTGCCCATGTTATAACGGGACCAAAATAATGTGTTTACATAGTCACGCGCTCTTGTTATAGCCGGGTTTTACCTATGCGCAATACTACTAGTACATACAGGGCCCAGTAAACAAACAAACAAAAATTGACGATTGGTCCGTTTGCCAAAGAGTCATGCACTCTTGTTATATTGAATTTTTTGATTAGAGGGCGTCAATCGCATAACGGTGAGCAGCATTCAAGTAACTTACTATGCCGCAAGTACGGCGTATAGACATCACCGCTGATCTTGGTAGTCGTCCTTTCTAAGGAACGGACAGTTGTCAATGTAAACAAATATCTGTCATTCAGTTTAACCCTCCGATTAACTTACAAAACAAGATAACACAAAATAAATATGAGAAATGTTGTTTTATTGATGTTTATATTGATAAATGCTCTTTATGTTTATTTTAGAGAATAACGTTTAGTTCCTGATATTTTAGCTCACCAGAGCCAAAGGCTCAGGGTGAGCTATTAGTATCAAAGGGGGATACTCCGGCGTCCGTCGTCCGTCGTCATGCGTCAACAATCGTCTTCTTCTCTGAAACCGCTTGGCAGATTTACTTCAAATTAGGTCTGTAGCATCCTTGTGACTGTCACACTTGAATTAGCTCATGTCATTACAATTGGCCCCTTTAAGGGGTCAACATAGCTAAAAATAGAAAAAACCTTTAAACATCTTCTACTACAGAACTAATTGATGGATAATCACCAAACTTTGTCTGTAGCATTCTTGGGTAGTCTTTTATCAAGTTTGCTTATATTAATTTGATTGGCCCTTTTAAGCGGCTGCTAAAACTAAAAATAGAAATACCTTGAAACATCTATATCTAGAGAACTTATTGATGGATGATCACCAAACTTTGTCTGTAGCATTCTTGGGTAGTCTTTATCAAATTTACTCATATTAATCTGATTGGCCCCTTTTAGGGGTCTCTAGGGCTAAAAATAGAAAAACCTTTAAATGCCTTCTTCTACAGAACTAATTGATGGATGATCACCAAACTTTGTCTGTAGCATTCTTGGGTAGTCTTTTATCAAATTTGCTCATATTAATTTGATTGGTCCCTTTTAGGGGTCTCTAGGGCTAAAAATAGAAAAAAACCTTTAGACATCTTCTTCTACATAACTAATGGATGGATGATCACCAAACATTGTAGCATTATTAGGTAGTCTTTTATCAAAATTGCTCATATTAATTTGATATGCGCCGTTTAAGCTAAAGCTTAAATGCCCCAGGTAAAGGCACTTCTTCAAATTATTGTTTAAACATATTCTATGCTCAAATTAAGCCAAAAATAGAAAAACCTTTGAACATTTCCTACTGAAATAATTGATAGATGATCACCAAACTTTGTAGCATTCTTGGGTAGTCTTTTATCAAGTTTGCTCATATTAATTTGATTGGTCCCTTTTAGGGGCCGCCAAAGCTAAGAAAAGAAATACCTTTAAACATCTATATCTAGAGCACTAATTGATGGATGATCATCAAACATTGTCTGTAGCATTCTTAGGTAGTCATTTATCAAATTGGCTCATATAAATTTCATTGGCCCCTTTTAGGGGTCTCTAGGGCTAAAAAAGAAAAACCTTTAAATGTCTTCTTCAACAGAACTAATTTATGGATAATCACCCAACTTTGTCTGTAGCATTCGTAGGTAGTCTGATATCATGTTTGCTCATATTAATGTGATTGGCCTTTTTTGGGGCAGCTAAAGCTAAAAATAGAAATACCTTTAAACGCTCATTTCTACAGAACTAATAGATGGATGATCACCAAACTTTGTCTGTAGCAATCTTGGGTAGTATGTTATCAAGATTGATCATATTAATTTGATTGGCTTCTTTTAAAGTGTCTCTAGAGCTAAAAATAGAAAAAACCTTTAAACATCTTCTATAGAACTAATTGAAGAATGATCACCAAATTTTGTTTGTAGCATGTTTGGGTAGTCTTCTATCAATTTTGATCATATTAATTTGATTTGCCCCTTTTAGGGGCCGCTTAAACTAAAAAAAGAAATACCTTTAAACGTCTATTTCTACAGAACTAATTGATGGATGATCACCAAACTTTGTCTGTAGCATTCTTAGGTACGCTTTTATCAAGTTCATAGTCATATTGATTTGATTGGTCCCTTTTAGGGGTCTCTAGGGCTAAAAATAGAAAAATCTTTGAACATTTCCTACTGAAATAATTGATTGATGATCACCAAACTTTGTAGCATTATTAGGTAGTCTTTTATCAAGTTTGCTCATATTAATTTGATTGGCGCCGTTTAAGCTAAAGCTTAAATGCCCCAGGTCATGGCATTTCTTCAAATTATTGTTTAAACATATTCTATGCTCAAATAAAATATTAGTAAATATTGACAATGGATAATTTCCAACTCTGAAAAGCAGTTGTTTCTGGTGAGGGACTCAGGGCCATCATCGCCCTCTTGTTTATAAATTGTGTGCTTGCAAAAAAGAACGATTCTGATGTCCACTTGTCTTTTTTTACTGTCAATCTGAAATCATTCTAGGAATTGCTGAGGGTCATGTTTTGTATTTGGTAGAGTAATTGAAAGTTTGCATTTGTATTTCCCAAGTTATTGGCCCCGGAAAAATAAAACGCTTACGTAAAACATGTAGAATTGGATGAATACCGTCTAAGCACAAGGATTTAATGTAACTATGTGTTTTGTTTTAAATATACATCATGAATCTGTTTTTAAAGTTTTATGCTATAATAGCGTCAACGCACGCTTATTTCATGTTATAAAGTCTGCAGAGTACCCGGAACAGTTGGAGCCCTCGCCCTACTAGACTCGGGCACCAACCGTTCCTCGGGACTCTGCAGATGTTATAACACGGAAAAACGTGCGTTAAACCTATTTTGAAGTGAGGCATGGCTATTGGTTTATACAAACTTTGATACCATTAAATATAGCACTTTTTCCACAAACATTTATTTGATTTAACATTCGTTTGCTTTAATCATAATTTTAAACGTTCAATCATTCCTGCAAAATGGTTAAATGAATCATACTTTACGCAACATATAACTAATAAAATTTGTTTATATTAGGTGAAGTTAACAATTGGTCATTGAGAATATATGGCACAACAACTACAAAGCTAGTCGATGAAGGTACGATTTGCTGGGTCATATATGTCACAGATCGAGTATAATGGTCGGGTAAAAGTAAAAATTAGTGAACGTACCTGATACGAAGTATGTGATTTCACGCTTATATTTATAAATAAATGAATAGTTTATCAAATGAATAAAAGACTGCAAAAGCAAACGTATTGCATATAATCTAGTTTGAAAAATACCCTTTGACAAAGTCAGTCATATGGGTGCATATATTATTTACAGATTCTGTCAATATTAGATTCAAACAAAGTCAAATCAATTACTGATTATAGGAAACAGATGGGTTTTGAATATCGACATAGTTTACTGTTGAACACTTCTGAGATACATCCTAATTTATATGAGTATTTTGCTTCACTAACGCCCCCGTATTTTTAAGCATTAACACTGATTTCCTCCTATATATCTAAAAGACACTAAGGGGACCTTACTGATGAAAAAAACCATCCTGCATTACGTACCTGTTAAAGACCATTGGTTCACCATGATTACACCACTCTTCACTCAAAAGTGGCACTTAATTTGCAGTTGAATTTATTTTTATCTACATTGTTTAACATCACAAGACCAATGTATCACATCAGAAAAATGTCGAAACTATATTATACGTCTTTCATGTACTTGTACGATATTTGACTCTACAGAAACATACTGATTTGGCATAGGCAAGTATTTTTGTTAAAGTAAACAAGAACGCTTACTTAGCTTTGATCCACTTACCACAAATTACATAATGTAGTAATTTTGATTAGGTATGCCAGTTTGTATTTCTTGTTGAATTGATCACAGCACAATAATTATATCATTACGTCCAATAGTTTTGTATGTTTGCTTATTGCCAACATGTTTTATGTTTTCAGGCGATGGATCATGTTTACTGTGGCTCTTATTTCTATTACTGTTACTGCCAATCGTCGGCGGCGGAGCATTTTCCTATAACAGATTGAAAGTAAAAAATAAGACAGATAACACTGTCGTTGTGTAAACGTAACACGTGATTGTGGACTATCAGAATGTGTCACCTCTTGGATGATCGTTTAAAATGTTCAATGACATATGTTGGATAAAATAATTTTGCTTTGCTAGCGGCAATAATTCAATTAAGTTGAAATCCTGTTTAAATTTATTACATATTAGTCATAACATTAATTAGGAAATAAGTCATATCAGTTAGTTTCGAAAGAATACATTTAAGAACGAGAGGTGGGCTAGCAATAATAAATAGTTGCATATATAGTTTAAGATTGTGTACAAACCTACTCGAACTGCGACCAAGTTTCGTCATTCCGAACCACTGATTAGATATATAAACAAAAAACAACTTGATGAATACTCGTATGAGTAACAAACATGGGTTTGAAGGACAAGTGTAATGAACCAGATATGTATTTACAAGTTTATGAGTTTATTGTAACGTTATTCTAAGCTATTGTCTCAAAGAATAAAATATCAAAAAGATGCGCAACTGGTTGCGTCACAAAGAATAATATATAATGCTATAGCAAAATAAGTGAACATTGTACAACACGATAGAGAATAATAAATAGTACATAAAAGCTCATTTTGCACAGCACAGTGTGTAGTGTTAAGAGAATGATACACTTTATAACTAAAATATTAATGCATTAAAATTAAGTTTATAATTGCTGTTTTTCTGAAACTAAAATCTTTTATAAACTTTTAACATTATTACTAGTAATCAAGTTTGGTTTCATACAAGGTTAACCTTTTATTATAAGATTATGCTCGGTTTTTATCAAATATGAGAAATTGACTGGTTCTTATCTGTACTTATACATGTACTTCATATCAAATTTAGGGCTAATAAATAGACATAACTATTAATTGAAAACGGTCACTATTAACAAATCAGTGAAGACAACATTTCTTATATGTTTTCTGAATACCGTAGTTATGCCTAATTCTATGTTTGACCTATGGTTTAAGCATCTGAAACGCTACAGTGATTTCCTTAACCTTTTACCTCATATAGACGTGTTTTTTGCGGCTTTTTGCCCCCCCCCCCCTCCTTTTAAGGCCTCAAACAGTGAAAAAATGCCCTATTCAGGTCCCAAACACTGTTTTTTGTTTGAGAAATGTTGTAAAAGTGAAAAGTGACCACTCCATCAAAATGGTACATCAGGGGGTTGCCAGAAAGGGGATGTGCCCTCTTCTGTTGGGGGGGGGGGGTGAAGGGGGCGGCAGCCCACCTCATCGCCAAGAAAATTTTGGACATGTGACAGGCTAAAAATGGCCTAAGGTCGATCTCAGGGTAACTAGTTACCGATGCTGAAAAGCCTTTTACTCTATCTCAATTCATTCAGAAGTTGCAGCAGCACTTTTGAATCAGTTTTGATGGGGAAAAAAGTGCAAAATAATGATTTTTCGCAATTTTGAGACGTCCCCGTTGCCGTGGTAACAGTAATATGCTCATTGGGTAATAGGCCACTAAAGTAATGAGCATATGTAGCTTGACATCAAACAAATTGCAACACAAGCTTTCTTTAGTATTTTGCAATCAATATATATGCATGGACCTTGTAGTAAAACCCTTAAAATATACCTTCGGAAATTTTACTTATGGCAGATATTTTACGAGTACCTGTCCAGGGATAAAAAACGTAATATAATACCCTTATATTTTTTTTAATATATGGCGATTGTCTTGTCTTTCTCTGTTATAAATTGGTAGTTTTTAGCCTTGTATTTGGTGTTCATAAAAAATAGAATTTGCAATGAACAATAACAGGTTTGGCCTTTTTTTTATTATTTATACACTTGTGACACACAAGATTATTACCCCACTCATTCATAATAATGTTTAAATTACATTATCTTAAAAATACATAATATTTACAATTGTAAAGAGTTCCAAGTAATATTTATATCACATAAGCTTATATAGATAAAGAAACTTAATAACTTAAGACATTTTAAAAGCAAAATGTAACATACCTTACATCAATTACAAGACATAAGCAATTTTGAACTATTTTTGAAAGATTTATGAAAATAAAGAGAACAAACTTAGTTATTTTTCTTAAAATCCGTAGGAAGAAACACTGCATCTGGTAATATAGTCAATTTCTGAAAGTAACTCGTTATAGAGACTTTTGCTGTGTCATTTAACATATTTGTACGTTACCAAAGTCTCATCCATCCAAAATTCACCCATTAATTTTATCTCTTTTAACATGATTTCGTAGAAAGAACTTTATTTATCATCGCCAGTTAATGTCCAATTATTTATATTGCAAAACACTTAAGTAAGTTAAGATTTAATCTTCATTTTAATGCTAAAAACGAGCTGTAGTAATATCTATAATAATGTTTAAAAATTTAGAATTTTATAAGTACAAAATGTCAATTTTAAATCATGTATCATTTAGGGTGGTTTTAGAAATATTTCACCTTTGAATGCCATCACATCTTATGTTTTCTTCCTTATTATATAAAGAGATATATAAGTCAGAGTGATCTTCACATCTCTCTATCTCTCACTATGCTCATTAGTTTACTAACCTACTCACTTTATAAAATATATATTGTCTTTTTAATAACTTTCAAAGTTTTGCATAGTGGTTAAATGGCCTTCTCCAAAACTGCTGTTTCCGATGGTCTTTTTCACTAGATTCGCAAGTTGTGCACTTTTCATGAAAAAAAACGTCTTGAGATGTTCAACTGTTACTGTTACAACAATGGTGGTAACGTATTTTAGTTGCCAGGAGGCCCTTTACGCCTTTGATTCTTCCGAGGACATCACTTCACACTGAAAGTGTCTTGGTTTACACAATGACTTGATTTAAACTTGAAAGTCGAAGGTTTCAACTTTACTGACAACATTGCCACGAAGTTTATGTTCTCTCTGCAACATACACATTTATTGTCTTAAATAAATATAGGTTCAAATCTTTTCTTTTTTCTGAACTTCTAATAATGTTATTGTCTCTTGCAGTTTTCTCTTCTTGTCGTAATCATAACAATACTCCTTTTCTAATATTTCGGCTTTACATCCAGTCACCTAAAATGGAATTAAAAAAAGAGATTACAAAAAGCATTGTCTGATCTTAAGTATAAAACTACTTATCATCATATGAAAAAAAAAAGAAATAAATTTTTACCCAAAAAGTGGAGTCCTCTTCAGAGAAATGCATACTTTAAATTTGGGTGCACTATAGTACGAAACATATATTCCACGTCAAATACAGCTTTCATGATCACAGACTCAATTATTTTAAGTCTGCAATTTTCAGTAAATTTGCTGTTTTTAATGCTTCCGAGGGATCACGTTTTACCAGATATTTATACATCACAACAGCAGGTGTGAAGTGCCATGTGGCAGCCGTAAAAAGTTGCCCCGTACTTCACTTCAGTGTTGTTATATTTTTCTGGCCCTTCAGGACCATTGAGTCTAGCACTTTAAGTGTTGAAAATTGAGTACCGCTCAATCCGGTGCTAGGGGGCGTGATGGATGTTGCACTTTTTCATTATCCCTCATGTACAGACTCAATCAAACCGACTCTGCTGTTTTTATGTAAATTTGCTCTTTAAATGCTTCTGAGGATCACTTTTTACCAGATATTTAAATAACATCTGTAACTGTTATTGACGAGAGAAACAGAATTAAATAAAAGGAGGTATTTCCCCTGTGGTCACATGGTTGTAGGTATGTCAAGGCTTTCCTTTTTGGCTTATAAAACAAAGAACCTGAACTATATATTAATCGCTCTTAATATCCATAATGAGTAATCTGCTCGTTCAGGCCCATACTTTTAATATGATTCACAGACCATATGTTATAGTTTTGATAAATTTAAGACGGACAACATAAGGAAAGGAAACAAACAGATAGACATACCCTATTAAAGATAGGCAGATGTTCTACACAGGTTAATAGTTTCTCAGAATCAAGTTTTACAACTATAAAATTTTATAATTTAGTAAAGACAAAACACAGAGAGCCAGACGGATAGGAAGGCAGATAGTCTTGTTGTTAAACAGAAAGACAGACGGTGAATATGGACATGCAGATATATCCATATTAGCAGAGACATCTCTGATTCATTACGTTTGTATCGGAACTATCTTATCGTCATGTGTTTGTAAAATTGCACAACAAATCTAACACTCAAAATGGGGATCTATAACCACCGGCAAAGCAACAATTAACTCCGAAAATAGCTCCTCATCAAGATTTTGAGCACAATTTAGTTAAACCATGGAGCTCAACAACAATTTGAACTGTGACTGTAACATAATTTTTTTCTCTGTTTTGGAATCACAATTTTAAAATTACATAATTATTGTACGTTCTGTAACTGTTTTTGACTCCCCTGACATCCCATATATCACTAGTATGTTTAAAAAAGATAATATATCACGCTCAGTATTACCTTTCAAGTCTTATCTTCCAAGGCTGGAAATCACATTGCATTATCCCGCCCAACTTAGTGTAACACAATTAATCTGAAATGAAAACTTAGTATGTATCATACACAATGACATTTTTATACTAAAAACTAATACTCTGTTAATAAATATCATGCATTTATGAGTCTAAAATACTAACAATTTAACAAATAACAATTTTCTTGATTTCGTGCATTGTTTTTGAGGCTACCAAGGAAAAACTAAAAAAATTGTTTATTTTTATTTTTCCTGCTTCATAAACATCTTATTACCAAAAGGAATGTTAATATTATAGGCTAATTATTATCTATATCTGATGAAAATTGAAAAAATCTTTACTGTTTTAAACGACAAACGCTGATTTATTTACACGCGAAAACCCATTACAATTCATGCATAGTATTAGATATTTGGGCATGTTCGAGGCTAAAAGTTGTAAAAAACATGTAAATATAATATGAAAATGAATGCATACTTCGCACAACAGCTTCTAAATCCAACTCCAGGTAGTAAATGTGTTTATTTTGATTTATTTAAATCGCGCGATCTCATAACTTTTGTTTACCTAGACACCGGTTACAATATTTATAAATCTCTGAATATGGTGTACATGCAGAGCCATATAAAAACTCGAAACAAATGCAAAATTTGATTTGTTTTTTTTTACTTGTTTGCCAAGGTTAGATGTTTTTAGGGTTTTAATCTGTTTTATATGATATGTATTACAGACCAAAAATGTAAAAAAAAAAGCTTGACGTGTTGCAATTTGTTTGACGTTAAAATTTACTTTAAATAATCGAAATATAAAAGGTTAAATGAAATGGCAAATCCATTGATACATATTGTTCAACGTTAAACAACACTTTAAATGTAGTATGTGTGCCATATCTCGTAGAGGTATGGTTGTCAAAAGACCATATTTGTATCAAACTGTCGGCAATACGTTGTTTAAAAGACCACATTCACATGCTTAAGGCTCCTGTATTTTGACTTATCCAAACATAACCATACATGTTTTTGCACAGACAGTTCCTGTACATGTAACCCAGTTTTTTCTGTGAAAAGTATCTTGCAACTTTAACATATATTGTAACAGCTTCTCAGACACCGCGTTGCCTGCATCTTTAACAGTTCTGATGCACTTAATATACAAATGTAGTAACTTTAGTATAAAGGAATACCACTTTAAACATAACGTGGTGTGATTATTGGCCAATACAAATATGTGTTTCTAGACCGTTAGCCTATTTTTTGCGGTAGTCCAAATTATTTATAGAATAATTTTGAAAGGCCCTCATATATCGAAGTTACGTTTACTTTAGTGCCTTTGTATCAACACTTTTAAGAATGCCGAAGAAGACCACCGTCGTTACGAAATTATCAAATTTACTATCATTCAAGAACGATTACGTACAAAGTTCGGAGTAACTACTGTGCGGAAACGGCGTTTAGCTGTAATTGAGGATTATGTGCGATATACGCCAAGTAAGCAACGTCGTCCGCAAAAAACCCAACATGACATATTTAATATATCTAGACAATTTGAGTGCTGCTCTTGACACCTGCTGTTGTGTAGTATAAAAAACATAAATTCATCAAGTATGTTCATATGCTATCAGCAGGTAGAATTACATATAAAAGAAATTAATTTAAAACAGATAATAAACTTGTATAAAAAGCAATAGAAACATATATCAAACAGAGTTATTACTTAATTTCAGCAATATAATTTAGTTATCCAATCAGTGGTTGACAGCCATGTAGGTTTTTTTCTTGGAACGGACAGGACGATTTGCATCAAAATAACAAGATAAATATTTTTACTTATCAGCAAGCTTAGTTTTGCCATTTTAGCCAACATTCCTTACAAGGAAAGGATCACCTGTCTTAAGTGTTGCTTCACGGACCTTTAGATCTTAACGCCTTTTATGACGACGGGCTTGTTTCTTTGATTCCCGAGAAGCGACCTTGTAGGCAAAGTCAAGGCTTTTTTGTAAATCTCATACTTGGAGTGGCTAAAAGATCTACCAATATAATCCGATTCAATCCTCAAAAAGGTATCAATAGCCAAACGAGGATAGCGATGTCGTCGAAACATAAGGTACCTGTACTCACGTGACGCATCGAATTGTACGCATAGACAAAGGCAGGTGCATGGGGCTTCCAGTTTACCTTTGGTCATCTTCCAAGGTGCCGAGCATATTAAAAAGCGTCTGGATAAAACGCTACGGCATTCCATATCCTTGCGGATGGTATTGCGTGTTTCTGTTGTCCTCCAAATTTTGCCACCTTGCACAGTTCCTGTATGATGGTACTTCTTTCAAAGTTACGGCCCTGATCGCTGTGCAAGCGGCTGGAAAAAACTGTAATGATAGACAAACTGCCCAAATAGGACTTAAGCAGTTGTATGTGTGGTCCGATTACGTGTGGGAATTGCCTGTGCAAACCTGGTGAAGTAATGATGACATTTCTAGAGAAAGATTATCCATACATACAAGGTCAAGGGGATATGTGGACTCTACAGACGCAAGAGGAGCAGAAAAACCTTGCGACGAATACACCTTGGATATCCACTCACACGCCTATGAACAAACTTATTCAAACCTGGCCAGAAGAACCTATATTTTGATTTTATCAAAGATGCGGTTCGATCCCGGCCCTGTTGGCCTGCTTCATTATGAAGTCAAGACAATATGATGACATGAAAAAAACACTTGGAAAACAAGCTGAAGAACAGAGTGCCCATAAATAAAACCATTTCTGTACAAAATGTCATCTTTGACAAACAAAGAAAGCCATTCCCGTAAGTACAGTCTCACAAGTTCAGGATCTAAGGCGACTTGTCAAATTATGACCGGCTATTACAATACCAATGTTTATAGAAAAAGAACTATTCTGTAACACCTGATAATCTGGACAAAATATCAACATCAATATTGTGTTAAACGATATTGAACGGTAAGGTGGTAAACAGAAAAAGCAGATTAGCAACGATGAGATTGAGCATCGAACTTAGCAGTTGTAAAATCGTATGTTAAAGGTTATTATCCGTACGTACCAAACATTGGTTACCATACAGATAATCGTGGAACTTATCTACCGCTGCCTATTACAAAGAAAGAAATTCGAGTTTGTGAGCTGGGTAGTTTCGTTCACTTGGACATAATGCTAGCATAGGCCACAACTCGTTCCATGCCATCTTTCTGGTATAAAATAGCTTCTAAGCCAAAACCACTGGCGTCTATATTGACAATGAATGGCTGGGAAAAATCAGCAAATGTAAGAACAGGTGCAGAGGCTAATTTTTCAATTATGGTCTTAAATGCCTGTTGCTGATCTTGACCCCAAGTCCAAGTTTTAAATGCATTTGCATTTCTTGTTTGTAGGGTGACCTACAAGAAAGTCACTCAATGGTTTGGCTAATTGAGAGAACCCAGGAACAAAGCGTCTGTAATAACCAGAGAAGCCGAGGAAAGAGCGAAGATCTTTCATAGACATAGGTACTTGACAGATATTTAGTGCTTAAATCTTATCTTGATCAGTCTTCACATTCTTATTTTCTCTATTTCACGCCATATGAACTGACAACATTCATCAAGCCTTTTGAAAACAGCTTCAAGTCTTTGAAAATGACTTTGAACAGTATCACTGAAAATAATGACGTAATTTAAATAGATGAGGTATTTTTGCAAGTGCAACTCACCCATGCAACATTCCATAAGGCATTGAACGTTGCGGGAGCATTTGTAAGTCCACAGGCCATTCGCTCACACTCGTAAAAACCAAGAGGCACTACTGTTAAGGCGGTCTTAGCTTTAACAGTTTCTCTTAAAGGACCTTGTTCATGAGCATAAACGTAGATCGAGCTTGGGGAAATGTTAAGAACCAGTAAGAGTGTCGATTGTCTCATCTATGCGCGGAAGTGCATAGGCATCTTTAACTGTACGATTGCTAGGACGACGGAAGTCGATGCCAAAACGGAGAGAAGCTTCTTTCTTCCTGACCTATACTACATTAGAGGAGAATGGACTATGTGATGGCCTAATCGCACCAGCTTTCAACATATCTTGAATATGTTCAGACACTTCTTCATACATCCCTGGTGTTATCCTTCGATATGGATCCTTGAATGAAGTAGGATCAGACAACTCGATCTTATGTTTAACACCCTAGATCTGTTAAACCAGATAAAAAGATATACTTCCACTGGTTCAGAAACTCGACTTGGGTCTGTTCTTCATGAGAAAGATTATCAGAAAGGATCTTCAAGAGATTTATCTTGATTTAGGTCTTTAAGAATAGATCCCTCTGATGGATTAATGTTACGCACAACTTCAATCGGCTTCAAGTTACATTAAACCGTCTTGGACCAGTCTATACAGAACTTGCTGAAAGATTACAAATTCTTAATGGAATCTTTAAAAATATTCCAGGTCTAACATTCACACTTGGACAAATACTCAGGTAATGAAAAGAGTCAAGACTTTCAGTTACACCTACAGTCATTCTTCCGGTATCACGAACCTTGCCAATCACTGTACTCGTCTGATATTGTGGAATACTCGCGGAATTGTGAAAGATCTACGATTTAGAAATTTTACATGTATTGACTGATAGAACAAACAGCAGAGAAAGCGTGTTGCCAATAATTATGGACATCCTTCTGACTACAAATGAGTAAAAATGTCGTATTACATTGGTACCATCATTAACAGGAAATAGTGGGGCGGGAAATTGAGAAAAATAGTGCAAATTGTGATACAAGCATGAAACATTCAGGAAATCATCTTTAGACCATGTAGATTTCAAAAGTGAAGTGGGCCCAAAAATATCTCTGCTCATTCAAGATGGCCGCCATTTTCAAAATGACCGCCATATAAATTTGACGTACATTCTAGCTCATTCATTCCAATTTTTTGTACAGACCTTTAACTAACACCAAAAGCATGCATATAGTTTCTCCTTTTCAAAAATTTAAATCTCACAAAATTTCTCTTTCATACTTCTTCCAAATCCAAGATGGCGTCCAATATGGCCGTCGATTTTGTGCAAAACTGTTATACCATTTTTATAGTATAATTTTGGTGCACAAATTATGTTTATTATGATAAAAAAGGTGTTTAAACATATCAGAGATAATCAAATTATATGTTAATCTCAATAAAAGTAAACATTTTAAAAGTTTTTGTCTAAAAATATCTTTAAAAAAGATCAAGAAAAAATTCCAATTTTTTCATATTTTTCAAATTTGAATTTCTAAAGTAATGTACAAAGTTAAAAAAGTTACTTTATATCTTAAACTGTATTTGACATTCCATTAATATCATGTGTTTATTGTAAAGAATTTAAGAAAAGCATTAAATCTGTAGGTTTTATATTTTGTGAAAGTGGGTGGGGTAATTTTATATGATAATTGTAAAAGAAAAAACAACAGAAAATCTACATAGCTAAGTTCATTCTATTTCTTTGCCTTTTTACTTTTCTATGAATTCTTATGCAAATGTTCCAACTTAAAAAGTACTTTTTTATTGGATGAAAGTATTTTTGTCTTCCTTCGGGCCATTTGGTGGGTGAGCAAGAAATGCACATTCAAACAAGTGTATACATTCAGTTATTAAATTTGGTTGCATGATAATTCTTGTTTCAATATATTTGATATCATATATTAATTTGTTATGTATGCAACATATTACATGTATATAATTTATATCTGACCAGTTGGTATTTCCAATATTATCATTGTTCTATTTTTAGAACATTAACTACATGTATGTACTAGAACTTTCTTAACTGTTGTAGAAAACTCATGCATTATATTTAGATAGAAATTTCCGGAATGATCTTTATTGTTGAAGTTGCTAGATTATGATAGAACATAATAGACTTTTCTGGAATGTTCCTAGTTTATATATATATTACGGGATATTTTTCATTTCTGAAGTCTTTTAAGTCATCAGTTACCTTTTAAGTCATCAGTATATTTGGAGTATTTTTCAACTTGGATATTAAGTGATTTATTGGAGCTTGGATTATTTTTAAAATAGTTTAAATTATTCTTGTGGATTTTATTGTGGGAATTTATTCTAAAGTATTCTTGGATTTTACTTTGATTTAAGTGTGATATTCAAAAAAGGATCATTCCAGGATCAGACTAGACATTTAAGATTTCATTTTTATTTGAAAACCACCAAACAAATTACATTAATGACGACAGTGGAAATCCAGTCTATGACCCTAAACAGACAGCAGAAATTTTTAATACATTTTTTTCAAATTTATTCAAAAACGCAGAAAATATTACAAAACTAACAAGTGCAAATGAATACATACTCAAAGAAATGTTAAACAGCAAAATTGACCAAAATACACCAAAATTTGATATTCCACCTATAGATCCAAGTCAAGTCAAACAAGCATTAGATTCTCTTGATGTTACAAAGGCTACTGGACTTGATGGCATTTAGTGCTAAATTTCTAAAAAACTGCATCCCCTGTTATATGTAGACCAATTTCTACTAGTTATTCAATTTGAGTATCACAACAGGTAAATTTCCTGAAAAATTAAAACAGTCTAAGGTCACACCATTCTTCAAAAAAGGACACAAATCAGATAAGAATAATTATAGACCTTTATCTGTTCTTCCAATACTTTCTAAAATATTTGAAAAACATGTGTCTGATCATTTTAAAAACAATTCCTAGAATTGTATAATTTCATTTTCAACACCCAATCAGGATTTAGAACAAAACATTCATGCAAACTGCATTGACAAATATTGTTGACAACTGGATTAAGGCAATAAATGATGGAAAGCTAATTGGCACAATCTTTCTTGACTTGTCAAAGGCATTTGACCTTGTAAATCATAAGTTACTCATCCAAAAACTTTATTACTATCATATTTCTTCTGGTGCAATTACCTGGTTTACATCATATCTTGAAATAGAACACAGAAGGTCACTGTATCTGGCAACCTATCAAAATCAGCAACAGTCATATCAGGTGTACCTCAAGGATCTGTCCTTGGACCTCTGCTTTTCATCATATACATAAATGATCTACCACTCCATTTGAAAACCTCAGAGGCAGATCTTTTTGCTGATGACACTACTCTCACAGCATCAGGTCTCTCTACACAAGATTTACATAATAAACTTCAAACTGACCTTGACAATATTAATCTATGGTGCAAACAAAATGCAATGATGCTAAATGCCCAGAAAACAAAAGCAATGAACCTGTCATCCAATAGAAATAAACAACAATTACAACCATTACATCTGCAAGAACATGAATTGAATTTTCTGAGACAGAAAAAGTTACTAGGTATTTCATGTTGACAATAATCTTAAGTGGAAAACCCAAGTAGACAAGACATTAAAGAAATGCAATACACAGTTGTACCTTCTTCTCCAAATTAAAACAATACCTTGATGTAAATGCAAGAAAACTGTTCTTTAATGCTTATATATCTTACCACATGTAGATTATTGTTGTACAGTCTGGGGGAATTGTAACAATGAACAGATTTTGGATATCATAAAATTTCAGAAAAGAGCTGCAAGAATCATTCTTGACAAAAGCTACAATGCTCCATCTGCTGAGTTATTTAATGAATTAAATTGGATAAAATTTGATGAAAGAATAAGATACAAAAAAGCTGTCATTATGTATAAATCTTTAAACAATGCCTCATTTCCACAGTACATGAAAAACAAATTTCAATTTAATTCATCAAAAGACATGAGCATAACCTGCTTAGGTCAGCAAAAAACTCAGATTTATTTGTGCCACAACCTAAAAAAGAAATTTTTTAGAAAATCTCTGACATATTCAGGCCCTAAACTATGGAACAATATCCCTCATTCTATTCGTAAATCTGAAACTATTAGAAAATTCCAAGCTTCCTATATCAGTTGGAATTTCACATAAGTACCTTGGTCTTGCATAGATTAAGTATTAAGTAATATATGTACATGCATTGTGTTTTGAATATGTATTTTGTTTGAATGTACATAGTTTTTGTTGTGTTTTCATGTATATATTTATGCATTTTGTGTCTTCATGTATGTTATTTGAAAAATTTTGCTGTATAACCATTATGTAAATTATGTATATTTTATGTATATTTATGTTTTGAGGCCCACATGGAAGATTGGGAAACCAAATGTGTAGCCTCAGTAAATAAAGACTTTACTTACTTACTTTTTATTTGGACTTCAGGTATTTGTAAACGTAATTTGTTATTTTATTTTTCTTTGATAATTTTTCTGTAATAAATTTGTTATTGTTACAAGTTTGTTACTGGCTTTTTCTTTCTCGTTACGCCTGGCTCGTAACAGAAATTGGGGGCTCGTCCGGGATTTGAATATTTCTTTTTGGCTACATTATTGGAAATTATTACCGTTTATTTTACATTTTATTATTACCATATTTACTCATCTGAGTTGATATCATAGTTGTTCTATTAAGTGTGCCTTTCAATTCTGAAATTTTTTTAAACACACCATATTTAAGTTTAAAACCAGCAGCAAGCAGTCATGTCTTTTGATTTAGAAAAGTTTGTAGCTGAACCTTCCCAGGAGGTATTAGATTTGGCTAAGAAAACTGATTTGCTCGATCTTGCAAAAAAGTATAATTTATCAGAAATTAAATCTTCAATGCGTAAACAAGAAATTAAAAATCTTCTGATTCATTATTTTGTGGATGAAGATATTTTTGGAGAAGATGCACTTTCTCACAGTGTTGAAAAACACTCTGCAATTTCTGAATTAAAGATAAGAGAGCTTGAACTTCAATTTAAATTTGAACTAGAGAAAATGCAGTTAGAAAAAGAAAAGGGAAGAAAGGCAGTTACTGTTAGAAAAAGAAAGGGAAGAAAAAGAAAGGGAAAGGCAGTTTGAAAAAGAAAGGGAAGAGAAAAAATTAGAAAAAGAAAGAGAAGAGAGAGAATTTCAGTTAAGAATGCAAAAATTCAGAAATTCTAAGAAAGAAATTGGTCAAACCCATGTCGAATTTGCAAGAGAAAAAGAACAACTTTTTGATCGGTGGTGTCTATCTAAGAAAATAAATAAAAATCATGAAAAGCTCAGACAGCTCATGTTAGTTGAAGAGTTTAAACGTTGTATTCACTCTGATGTTAAATCTTTCTTAGATGAAAAACAGGTAGAAACTTTAGAAGAAGCTGCCCGTCTAGCTGATGATTATTCTTTAACCCACAAAGACTGGGATGAAGGCATCCATTTATTGTTATTTGCTGTAAGAGAATCTGTTCAGGAAACTCTTGGCTTCAGCCCTTTTGAATTAGTATTTGGTCACACTGTCCGAGGACCCTTAAAACTTCTTAAAGAGAAATTTCTGTCTGAAGATGACATATCTTTAAATTTGCTTTAGTATGTATCAGATTTTCGAAATAGGTTGACTAATGCATGTGAGTTAGCTAGGCTCAATTTAAAATCAACACAAAGTAAAATGAAATCAAGGTATGATGAGAATGCTTAGGAAAGAAGTTTTAACCCTGGTGATAGAGTACTTGCTCTTTTACCTATACCTGGAAAACCATTACAGGCAAGATACTTTGGTCCTTATACTATTGAAGAGAAAGTCAGTGACCTTAATTACATTATTAATACTCCTGGGAGGCGAAAGCAAAAACAAATGTGTCACATAAATATGTTAAAAGAATATTTTGACAGAGATAGCAAAATTAGTAAACCTATATCTTTTGTAAACTCTGTTCCACAAAATCAATGTTCAGTTGAATCTAATAGTTATGAAAATTTTGAAAAATCTGATCCTGGTTCAGCAAAGCTTGAAAACTCTGATATTCTGAAAAATCTGGATGAAAAACTTGCTCACTTAGAACCGTCAAAACGAGATGAACTGAAACAGCTTATTTATGAATATGAACACTTATTTCCTGATATTCCCACACGAACTGATAAAATACATCACGACGTCATTCTTGAAAACTCTGAACCAATAAAACAACATCCATATAGAACAAATCCTGTAAAACAAAAGTACCTAAGACAAGAAGTTCAGTATTTATTGGATAATGACTTTATTGAACCAAGTCAAAGCAGTTACAGCTCTCCATGTATTCTTGTACCAAAATCAAATGGAACATATAGAATGTGTACAGATTATCGTAAAAGTGAACTCTGTAACAAAAACTGATTCATTTCCTATACCAAGAATTGATGACTGTATTGACAAAATTGGAAAAGCAAAAGTATGTAACAAAGTTTGATCTTCTAAAAGGATTCTGGCAAGTTCCACTTACTGATAGAGCTAAAGAAAATATTAGCCTTTTGTAACACCAGACGGCTTGTATCAATATAAAGTCATGCCATTTGGTATGAAAAACTCACCAGCAACTTTTCAGAGGCTTATAAACATGGTAATATCTGGTCTACACGGATGTGACGCATACATTGATGACCGCAATCATCTACTCTGATGAATGGGAGGAACATCTCAAAAACTATAAGAGCATTCTTCGCCCGACTTAGTGATGCTAAATTGACAGTTAATCTTGCAAAAAGTGAATTTTGTCATGCAATATTAACATTTTAGGACATGTAGTGGGACAGGGTAAAGTAAAAACCAATAGAAGCTAAGGTCAAAGCTATCTCTGAATTTCCTGTGCCTACTTGTAAAAGACAACTGATGCGATTTCTTTTGGTATGGCAGGGTATTATCGTAAATTTTGTAATAATTTTTCGGTTATTGCAGAAACCATTGACAAATTTGCTAAAGAAAAAGGAACAAATTCATTTGGAATGACAAGTGTCAAATGGCATTTGACAGCCTTAAAGCCATACTTAAGAGTGCACCAGTTCTCTTGGCACCAGATTTTAATAAAAACTTTAAGTTAGCTGTAGATGCTAGTGACATAGGTGCTGGAAGTGTATTAATCCAAGAAGACAACAATGGTGTTGACCATCCCGTTTGTTACTTTTCTAAAAAGTTTAATGAACATCAGAAAAATTACTCTACTATAGAGAAAAGAGTGCCTTGCTCTTATTCTTGCTATTCAGCATTTTGAAGTTTATCTTACTTCTTCAAAGTTGCCCGTTGTTGTCTTTAGTGATCACAATCCCCTCACTTTCTTGCATAAACTAAAAAACAAAAATCAAAGGTTGTTGAGGTGGAGTTTGTTTTTGCAAGAATATAGTCTTGACATTAGACACATTAAAGGTGAAAGATAATTTGATCCCTGATGCACTTTCTCGTGTCTAAAACTGATATTTTCAGTATTTACATTTAACATCTACATCATATGATTGTTTATTTTTAATTTGTTGTTTGTTATTGTTTATAATACATCTATATATGATTTTATGTATAAAATTGTTTAACATTTATCCTACGTTATTCGTAAGTTACATTGTTTGGATTTATGAAAAAGAAATATTCATTTCATTCATATTTCTTTTTCTTGAAGAGGGGAAGTGTTATGTATGCAACATATTACATGTATATAATTTATATCTGACCAGTTGGTATTTCCAATATTATCATTGTTCTATTTTTAGAACATTAACTACATGTATGTACTAGAACTTTTTAACTGTTGTAGAAAACTCATGCATTATATTTAGATAGAAATTTCCGGAATGATCTTTATTGTTGAAGTTGCTAGATTATGATAGAACATAATAGACTTTTCTGGAATGTTCCTAGTTTATATATATATTACGGGATATTTTTCATTTCTGAAGTCTTTTAAGTCATCAGTTACCTTTTAAGTCATCAGTATATTTGGGAGTAATTTTTCAACTTGGATATTAAGTGATTTATTGGAGCTTGGATTATTTTTAAAATAGTTTAAATTATTCTTGTGGATTTTCATTGTGGGAGTTTATTCTAAAGTGTTCTTGGGTTTTACTTGGATTTAAGTGTGATATTCAAAAAAGGATCATTCCAGGATCAGACTAGACATTTAAGATTTCATTTTTATTTGGACTTCAGGTATTTGTAAACGTAATTTGTTATTTTATTTTTCTTTGATAATTTTTCTGTAATAAATTTGTTATTGCTTTACAAGTTTGTTGCTGGCTTTTCTTTCTCGTTTACGCCTGGCTCGTAACAAATTGTTAATTGTAAATACATATAAGAAGGACAATAAATCAACTAAACGTGCTTAAAATAGCAAACATGTACTTGAATGTAAGGTATAAAGGTAGTCCATAAACGCATATTTTTGACTCCTCCACAATTTTATATTTGTAATATAAACATGGCTTAAACACCAACATAATGTATGTGATGTGAAACATATATATCAATGATATGGCCTGGCCTGCATGCAACTTTTTGAAAAAGTTAAGATACAAACTAAGTGTACTAGTATTTCCTAAAGTAATCATATCTTATTTTTTTCTTTCAATAAGAGGGTAATGATGACCCTGATCACTCACCTAAGATCATTGTTGCAAAAAAGGTAACAAGATCATTTTTGGAGTGTCAATTATGATCATAA
>NW_026865946.1:0-68998 GCF_026571515.1 Ruditapes philippinarum
ATGGGGTAATTAAGTATTAGACAATTGAAAATTGGTTAACTTTTGAAGAATTGCAAAAAACACATCAATTAAATTCGCAGTAATAAGAAAAAAAACTGTGCTATAACAAATGCTTAATTTACCTTTTTTGTTATCAGTAGAATCTTCAAAACAGTTAAACAAAAATAATGAATAAACTGCGGTCATGCGACAGATATGACAGTAAAAAATCTTTTCCCCATAAAATTTATCTATAATTTCTCTTGACATTAAGAAACACTCAGAATTAAAGGCTCATTATGTCTCAAAAATTCTTTAATTATATTAATCAAAAGCTTTTTAATTTTGTGCTGTACTTTTATTTAATCAAACCATTACTCTTTAGCCAATAACAGAACACTTTTTTGTTTTTATTTGTTGCTTTTAGGCATTCGTGTTGCTTTTGCAGCCCTAGACAGAACAAAATGAACCAATGGCAGGAATAAATTTGGACTTAAATACAAAGCTATCATTTGTTTATTAATTAACAAAACTAAAAGGTTCTGTTTAAATAATATGATATCATTGTAATTCTAAACAGTATTTCGATTGAAAAACGCGCTTGAACCTTTATCCCTTACTCACTATTTGATCAATTATCTTGAGTTACTCCGTGTATTTTCCTTGTTTTTCTGAACGTTTGTTTGGGCTTCGTGTGTGTAGCTAGCTAATTCTTTATCATTACATTTCCCTTGTGAGTAAATGCTTTGTACTTTATTATTTAACGTTCATATATATGAATCTCAGCATGCAATATTTATGAGTGATTTTCTTGTCAAAAAACATTTTATTTGCTGTCCCCTTATCCGATTTATTTCATCGGATATTATAACACGAGACAGATAAATAGCGTGGTGTGGATATTAAGCATAACAATTTGGACACCTACTAACACTCTAAAGGACCATACCTTTTTTTTATATTGTTTGGAGGTTTGAAAACTAAAACGTTTGCTATTGTCGTGTTTCTTAAATTCGGCCCTGTCTTAATGTCGTGTCATTTATGTTTGTTTCCCAAAGGCTCAAGAGATGTTGCTTAAACAAGACAGCAATTGGATAAAGTCATAGTGACTTTTAAAATCTGCGTTTACAATATATATTACAATTATTAGAAAACTAGAACGTATCAATTTGCATAATAAAATGCTAAGAGAAAGGAGTTTTACAGCTTTTTTACGTTTTAAATACCATTGTTTATTACTTACTGGCTCTCCTTTTATTTCAAAGTTTTACTAAGAGGCATACCGGTGGTAATGAGGTACACATAACTCTTTTAGATGAAAACAAAGAAAGAATGTTAACGTCATCAGTTATGTTCTGATTAGTGCCTGCTTTGTTATTTTTCTTTCTTTGATGCTTTGCAGGTATGATAAAAAATATTGTGAAAACATAAATGTGTGTTTGATCAGTTAATATAAAAATAAAGAGTTTATGGCGTTATAATATTTAGATAATGGAAATTCATATTAAAGCTTATTGTTTCATTTGGACAACTCGTATACGTCTAGCAATAAATACTGAGCGTGCTTGCCAGACAAAGTTTAAATACGTTTTGTTTGATAAATCAGAGGGTAGGGAAAGAGCGAGATAATACTACTTATTACTTTATTAATTTATTAATGTTATGCTCTGTCAATGAAAGTCAGATATTTTCCTGATTATTTTTTCTTAACATGAATATATTGTAGTATAATAGAAACAAATGTACCTTTTACATCTATTGCACATAACGTCACGAGAAATCAGGAACATGTATATAAAAAAAAAGAAAACATTTTTCCATAGCTTACTTGTTAAATAAAAGACGTATTAAAGGAATGTAATTAGTGAACATTAATAAAGACCTCGCATACTTGAACGTCGTAAAAATGTTTATGTCTCTGACAAATATTGTTTATTACATAAGTTTTTATGGCTGATTTAACAACAGACACAAATGACACATATGATAATCAAAATGATAATACGCGATGATGAAATGATGTTTATTTACCGATAACACGGGAACTTTCAAATACTAGATAATGAAATCAATGAACTAAAATGGACATTATGGCGTAGATAGTAACAAAGATATTAAAAGTAACAAATAGTACACGGACGTTTCATACCCTAGAAATGTCTTATTTTTATTTCTCAAAGATTTTTATTTCGTAAATCTTGTTAAAGTTTCCAAAAAGGTTGTTAACGGCATTTCATTATTAACGTAGTTTGCATGAGTCGAGATACTGTAACAATAAATTTTCATTTTATTAAATTAAATGTTATTTACAAAATTGTATTACAAAAAGAAAGAACAGTTTATTGTATAACATATTTGATTGTACGTAAATTTAGCATCACTTGGTAATCATATTACTAAAAAAAAGAGTAAAATAAAACATAGTCGGTAGGTTTCTTTCCGTGAAGACACCCACAACTCTCTGAATAGTAAAAAGGCATTTCGCTAGTTAAATTGGCATTTTCAACATGGGACCAATTTTAATATAAATATATACTCACATGTATAATGTTTTAATGTATTCAAGTCGATGAAGTTCTTATGATTATAATAATATTTTCTTCTAAATTTTCACTAACATTTCTATTTCTTTATTAACAACAAAACAATTAAATATCGATATTGTGTGATGTTACACACATTTAATTTTATTACATTAAGGTTTCAGTTTATTAATTATGCACCACGGTTGCTGATGCAGTTATGAGGTGAAAATCTGCAAATGATGTAAAGAAATGCTGCATGCCAAAGATATATTTGATATCAACTTCTTTCAAAAGAAAAAGAAAATGGTTTAACTCATTTAAAAAAATATCTGAAGAAATGATTTTGCTATTAGAGTCAGATAAAAATTGTCTTGGAATTCATGTTATGCTTTGAGGATTTTAAATTAAAAGTTAGCCGTTATTCAAAGAAATACTTTAAATACTCAAGTATATTTACAGAAAATAAGAAAATCAATGTCAAATATTTATATCATTCTTTTGAAGATAAGACCTAGTTCGATCTCTTATGAAAATTCCAATGAAGTGCAAATGAAGTTTTATTAAAGACTTTAGTCCAATTATCGTAATTGTGCTGCTATGCACCCCATTATGCACTACTCAATTAACCTGAACGAAGATTTAATGATTATGTCTTGATCCAGTGTTATATCTTTGTACCTATCATATTTGAAACAACCGTCAACCATTTTAATACGTTTGGCTAAACTTTAGAAGAAGTCGGTTACAATGAATATGAAATGTATAAACAAACATCAAATATAATCTGTGTACTCAAAGTGCGTTTCTTTCTTGCCAATATAAAGTCAACACAATGTAGGTACATGTATAGGTTCTTTGGTATCGGAAGTGTAATTATGATATTTCGAATTTATGTTTTGTCTATAGTTATGTAAAAATAAAACATTACATTAAATTGTACAGAATCACCGAACTTGTTAACGTGCATTAAAACGCATGATCAGAATGTTATTATGAAACATTTATGTATGTGCCTTACAATGTACCAATAACCACCTACTGACAGTATATGATTGCAGAAAACCATTTAATTTGAATTTCAGGGAAATAAAGCTATTTTTTTGAAGAGACATGAATAATTGTTTTCATTCATTTATCATTTGATAGAAATGCAATTAACTTGCACATGGCTTAATTTCTTAAATATGCTTGTCCGTCTTCCATTCTCTACCTTTTACATGTCGTGATTTAAAAGAAGAGGAAAATAAAGACAGTTATGCGACTGTACGAATTGCATGGCTTAGTTAAAGTAACCGCTTGTAAGTAAAGTAAAGGGTAAGCCGATGGAAAATCCGTACCAGTTATATATTTTGAGTTCCTAAAATCACAGGTTTTAACAGCACACGGTTACCCATATCAAGGGTGACTGTCCACTTTTTTGTTGTAAAAATAGCTGAAGAAAAAACGCAGTCATATCGTAATTTTTGGGCAACATTCAATTCAATTCAGAAGTATGAACATCATAAAACAAATTTCTTCATCAAAACATTTTCTTAATCTTAGCTAAGAATTAAGTTTCATGTGTTTTACTGTCGAAAGGAAGATTTTACTTGAATTAAATAAACATGTTGTTTTATAGAAAATATGTTTTTATTTGAAAATAACACTAATTCAAATATAAAATAGATAACATAGGTTTGAAAAACGTTACATGACAAGGCCAATTCATACTAGACTTGACAATTGTGTTGTCACTACAATCTGGACCTGACCAGCATAAACCTTTTAAACTTACAGGACTAACAAGAAGACTGAAGTCTAAGGACAGCTTTTATTCGTATATAATATTGATCAAATAAAATAGAGTCTGAAACAAATCAAAACTATTGTCAGATATGATAAAAACATCAAAACAAAAATCTTAACGTTTTAACAACACCTTGCTAAACGACAAATTGTTTTCCGACATATTTATACAAAGTATGTTGATGAAATTATGCCATGACTTTTTGCAAAACTGGTTAAAATGCATTACAGCTTGAAATAAAAAGAAACAAAATGCATAATTAGAACATTGTCTAAAGAAATTGTGGAATGTACTAAAATCATGTTTTGATAATAAAAAAGTTTCTCAATATAAACCCATTTGTGGCCCACATTTCACAGGGATTGCCTCTATCATTATTTACATTTATCTTAATATATTGGTCAACATTTTCCTTATTCTGAATTTCAAACATACTGATATTAGTTTAAGAAAAAGAAGTTCATTCAATCTGTTTAATAGTTCAATATAAGTTTCCATTTTTATTTGATACACAAGTTAGATTAAGTCTCCATATACTATGAAACAAACAATGATTTTTCTATTCAGCATTATTTTATTGCGATTTTCTTTCTTCAAAAAAAAATTTCAAAAGAAATGGCTTCGAGGCTTTCTTTCTTAGGTATGTTCTCGTCGACATCTGGTACATTTGCAGATTATGATCTAAATGAAATGCACCTAAAAGTTTAAGTAGGTTTAAACATCAGTTATCTGTTATTGATACTCAAATATCGTTTTAAAGTTGATACGTTGAACGTGCAAATTATTATTTCTCAATACGTGAAGGAATCAGGATAAATAGATAAATGATCAAATAAATTAAATAAACCAAATAAACAAATAAATAAAATAATATTAAATAATATGAAAATGTAGAACATTAGTATGCTTTGAAAATATCATCTTAAATATTCAAACAATAACATATTTTCTCAGAATTGTAATGATACATGAAAAATACATCACTAGTTATAATAAGGTTACACTTTCACTCCCCATCTCATCCTTTCACAATCCAAACTTTTAGGGGGTTTTAAGTATAATCAAATTTACGTTTTAACATTTTAGATCGTTTTGTGTTTATAGATGTTCAACCTGTACGCCGTAACTTTTAATTGTAATATGGTACATAAAACAACTGAACGATCGATTATTATGTTCAAGCGAAATGGTTTCTATGCATTCCTATGAAAAGGTAAACTAGAAATATAAATTGGTTTTGATCGAACTTTTTTTAATGGGCGACTTCCTGATTCAATACAGAGACCCGTATGCTTTAATCACTTTCTTTTGATTTTCTGGTTGTGAACACTACTATTGTAGTATGTATGTTAGGTGAAGAGGAAAACACGTACAGTTTACTCAAAACCTAAATGAAGTAGCTGTAGAAAATTAACAGCTTTGAATAACTAAATAATTTCATCTAAGCCTATTGTAATGCAGATTTTGATTTAGCCTACTTTTTATTTAAAGTATGACTAAAAGTGTTGACAACTTACTTAAAATGAGGTTTTCCACTAAAACTTGTGTTTTACATTTGTACCTATCGTATTGTTAAAAACCGTCAACGAAGTGAAAACATTTGGCTTTACTTCTAGCGGGGATAGGTTATAAAGAATATGAACTAGATAAACAAGCATAAAACATTTTTTATCTCGATATTCTGCATACTCACACACAATAACTTGCAAATATAGGGCCAGATTATGCAATTGTAGGTCCTTGATAACAAAATTTAAAACAAATTTCAAAGATGAAATGTAACTAATTCAGTTTATATTAAATTTCACATGATTTACCGTCATTGCGTACGTTTATCTAAATATTTAAAATTCTCTTTCTGGATTTCAAATATACTGTTTCTCTGAAATAGAATTATTTCTATTCAGCATTATTTGACGTGATTGCATTTTATTTATTTACGAATATTTCATGGAAATGTCTTAAAGGCTTTCCTACTTAGGTATGCTCTCGTTAATACCTGATACAGGACTGAATGTTCTTAACAGTTTTGTAGACATTTAACATAAGTTATCTGTTATTGTTGCATCAATATCGTTTTAATGTGATTCTTGGAATTTGCGAAGCATTAGAATTTCACAATTATTGAAGGAATCCGAAAACAAATGTTTAAAACATTAATGCAAACATTAATATATATAATATAATTTTTAACATTCAAACAATGATGTAACATGTGCTTGCTCAGATTTGTAATGATATATGAATTTAACGTTACGTGTTGTAGTCAAGTTACAATTTCAACCAAATCCTACCCTTTCGTATTTTGCATATGAAAGTCCCCATTTAAGTTTTCACAGATTATTGCCTTTATGCCACAAATGTTAACATGCCAAAATTGAATGTAATCAGATGTGTGTGTATATATAGGTTAAATCCGTACTTAATAGCGTTTAAAGTAATGCTTGACAAGTATACACAAACGAACTGAACGATTGATAATTATGTTCCTGTCAAATGGTTCCAAGTGAAAAGATAAGATTAATCGCCACCCTTTCATTTTTGCCATTGCTATACTGCTATTAAAGGTAAACTTGGACAATTTCCTGTTCTGATAAAAAAATTTTTTTAAATGGGCGTGTTCCTGATTTATCACTAATATCCGATGCTTTGTTCACTTTCGATTGATTTGCGCGTTATGATCGATATACTTGTTGAGCGTCATTGATCTTTGCATATGATCTGAAACCATTTAATTCATGACAAAGTACGAGTATAATCCTAATAATATTTTGCGTTTAAATTTTACCATAACAACGCTGAAACTTGTATGTAACCTCCCCCCGGGGGGGAAACAAAAGGGGAATGCCAAAATTTTAAAGTTTAAAGGTGGGATTTTAATCGGTTTTTTTTAAAACCATTTTAGTAACCCTATTTTTAAAAATATGTTTTAAATAAAAATTTCTTGTTAAGGAAAAAAGATACATCTTCAAATTTGGGAAAATTTTAATTTCTTGAAAAGAAATTGAAAAAAACAGTATAAAAAACCAAAACCCTTTTTTATTAAAAAAGAGAAAGGGGCAAAAAAAAGATTAAAATTTATTTTCAGCAACACCAAAACTATGGGGTCCCAATCCAATTTTAATTTTAAAAAAAAGGGGCACTTTTGGATGATTTTTCCTTTTTTTTTTTGGACAGAAAATTTAAAAAAGGGGCAAATCGGTTTTGGGCTGTGAATTCGGGGCTTTTGGGAAAATTCCCCAAAAACAAAATTTTAAAATTAGTTTTACACTTTTGACAGATTACCTCTGCTTTATATTGAAACAATACTAGTATTAATTTTGATAATTCGTTTTCTCTGTTTTAACTAGACATGTTTCGACTTTATGTTGTTCGGAATATTAACACCCGTATAGGTTATTTGTTCATTTTAAAATGCCTTTGGTATATATGATTACACAGTATATGGAAATTCTGAAATATGAATTTATACTGTTAGTGAAGTTTAAAATTTTAATGAAATATAAAGACACCTTGTTTGACTTTTGTCAATAAAGATTATTTAAATACAAGACAGTAAGTGTGTTAAGGTAGAAACATAGAAACTTAAAAATTAAAATCTTGACAATAACAACGGAGTAATTTATGGTATTACACAGGCAAACTGCTACACGAAAGAAAGATATTTACCTTGAAACAAACGTGTTATGCAATTTTATTGTCAATAATTATTTTACACTCTACTTCACAATTAACACTAGTCTAGTAATTATAGTTTTATCAAAATGGTTGTTGAATTTTCTTGGTACCGGATATTTGATACAGCATAATTTAACAACAATATTAATTTTATCTAAAACCTTGCACATTTTTATATAGTGAAAGTAACGAAACAGATCAATTAAATTAAAATCATGTGCACTAACAAAATCATCAAAATCCACATTATTCTATTGTCATACATTGTACAGTGTAGAAAAAATAACGTCATTTATTTCATTGAACATTATATTATTTGTAGGACACTTCCAATAGTACATATTAAACATGTGATTCAACATCTTATTTCGTCTGAGCAAGATAAATTCAAATTAAACTTCTACGCATAATTATCAAGACTAGAAGCAATATCGTAGCAACTCAAAGAAGAACGATCAGTACATATGTCTGTGTATGTGAAGATAAGCATTATTATTGTTTCGATTGCAACAAAATAATATACACACAGCAGAACATGTGGGATATTCATTACCAATATTCAACTGGAACATTTAATTTAACTTATTATATACGTACGGTACTGTTTTGAATTGCTTTGCTTATTAAGACAGACTAAAATAAACCGGCTCATTAACAATCTAAAAATAGAGTAAAAGTAATTCCAAAAAAGTATTTTTTGTTTTGTTCTGTGTTGCTATAATTATATTGTTGTTATAAAATGTTTTGATATACTATGTATTTAAATAGAACAATTTACCTTATTACAGCATCATGCCTGCTGTTTGGAATGATGCCTTCGACCATATTCACGTTTAATGAATAAACATACCTGGTGGCAATGAGGTACTTAGAATTCTACACACTCATTGTTATACAAATAAAAATAATGTTTATGTAATCAGTAACGTTCCGATGAGTTCAAGCCTTCATTTGTACATTTTCCCTTGATCTGATTGTTCGATGGTACGATAGTTTATTTGTGTTCCGGTGTACTGTTTGTGCATTTTGATCGCTTATGTTGAGCTGATAGCGTTTTCAAGCTTAAAATGTTTTATGACGTTTTTGTGCAAAACTGCTTAATAATCGCTTGATGAGAAAATACCATTTATCTGACTTGTAAATAGTGAAATAGAAAAAATGAGCAACATTTAATAAAAATATACCTTAACATATTAATAAACTATATCTATATATGTTCGTTGCTAGTGTTTTGTTCTTGTGTCTTTTCATGTTGGTTGTTTTCCTGCAGTGGTATTGTGTTGCAAGGATTTAATCTGACACATAGTGTTTTCTTCATGATAGTTCTATGGTATCAATAAATAGTACGTTTATAAGCTTTTGTTCAATGATTTGCTTAACATATCCCCAAGTGAGTATTAAATTAGTTTGTAGCAACATTATCATTGTATTAGCCTAATATGTTATTTTCTTTTTGATTTCGTTAGTATCTCAATTGATCAGTATGAAATACGTGTCAAGAAAATGAAGAGCTAAAAAGAAATTTGTAAAGAAAAATAATCGTCAGATATTGCGGTATTGATTATAATGATGACAAGAAATAAATCAAAGAAGTTTATTTATAATCCGTGTTATGAAATAACATCACTTGATAGGTCTAAATAATGTACGCAACACATGGCGACGTAGGTTTTTGCCACAAGTGAAAATCTCAGTATTTAACACTTCTGTAATTAATTATCGTATCTAATTGTTCAAAATGATAATCCGTATCCTAAACCTGTGTATATACTTATATCAACAGCGCAAAACCATAAACTTAACAACCATTTGTACTAAGCATTCTTCATCTATGATGCTATTTTGATTAAACCTTTACAAAATCATGAAAATAGCTTAGAGGTATTCTTTCAGATTTATGAAATTGACACCTACTACAAAACAGGTAGCATCTAAATGAAAAGAACTTAACAGTTTTCAAGTTTAAACTGATTTACTTGCTACTGATAATTCAATATTGTACAAAGGAGTTTGATTGAATGTGCCAATTCTCATCATGATGCAGAAATCTGTTGTTCTTTATTTACCCTTTTGTTCGTAAACAGTATTGCAACTTTATCGTAAGAAGCAATTGTTGGGATTATTTAGTTGAATTTTTAGCGCAATTTATTAACAAAAAAAACCTAAAAACATCTTAATAATTTTGTTTTCAAATATTCCAATAGATATCAATCAACACCCACAGAGAAACTGGCCCGTTGTATCAACTGATAAAGTGTAGAGAATAATTAATACATATATAATGTATGAATTCATTCTATACTGCGACTCATTCAAACTTTAATTCGAAAGCAAATTTATTTATAAATGTCATATATTATAACGTAAATAATGTCAGTATTTATATCAGTGCATATAATGTTTTGTAAGACAAATCTCGACTGCAAAAATCGCACATGTGATTCAACTTTTAATTATTTGTATGTAGGATAACTTTAAATGTATCGATCTGAAGCAATCATCATGGCTAGAGGCAATATCTTAAAACCCCAAGGAGAACAATCAATTTACGTCTGTGCATGAGAAGATAAGCGCTAAATAGGTTTTGGCTGCATTGCACAAATAAATTTACAATGATTACAAACATGTGGGAAACACATGAATAATATTCTACTTAAATATTTGATTTACTTTCTGCGAATCCAGAACAGAGTCCCTAACATTGTTTTATATTAGCAGCAGAGTTACAGCCATACATTAAACCATTCTTTCTGAACTTGAAGATATAAAAATAGTTTAGTTTTGTTATGTCTTTATAAAGTAGTGCTTATATATTGAGATTATACAATCTTATCCGGCAGCTCTAATGTAGTAGGGTGAATTTGACAATTAAAATACCGTTATAATACATACTTATTTAATTATTGATGCAATGTGCTTAATGAACAGCTCAATTAATGTAGTAATTATTATACCATACCCAAACTGTTATTCTAAGGTAATTTCTAGATAGATTCCTGGTTTATTTGATGCAATAATCTGCTTTATGATTATCAGCTATTTCAACTAGAGAGAAAAAAAGAAAAACTTGAACAAAATTTAGCCAAATTATGAGAGAAGGATTCTTTATTATATTGAATGACTATGCTGGCAATAAGGGTTTAAAGGACTAGTTTCAAAGGTCATGCTATGTGTAGCTTATTTCTTAAACTTCAGCTTAAAATACTAACATTTAATTGATATTCAGATTGCCATGAGATTAAATTTGGCATGAATTCATTATTTATAATTTAGGAATTTGTTGACAGTTCACTAAAACTGCCTTCCTGTTAATTATAGCATTACATCATCGAATATGCTTTATATGGCAATTAGAGATAGTGTTTACTCTAAGACTTGCCGTTGAAAGAAATACACACTAAGTATGTATTAGTTTAAATAATATGGCACACATTTACAGATATATGGCTTTCGATTTGTTTTTTAATTGCATACAGTATACATATGGATAATGCTCTATGCATGCTCCTTATTGTATTTCTTAAATTATGATGGAATTACCATTAGGACCATGTTAACGAGAAAAGAGATATTGTTTGGTTTCAACAGATAAAACACATGCGCGTGTGTGTAAACACACACACACACACACACACACACACACACAGAGGGAATTATCTGTTTCAATAGAAATATCATTTTTGAGATTATATAAGTTAACTGTTTATTGAAAATATGTTGTCTTCGTAATTATATGACCCTGTACAAAATTTGAATTTTTAATGTTTACATGATAATAAGAAAAAAATAAAAGACTCAAACGGAGCAATATTAGAGCGGCTACAGCTGTTTAAGAAGTTTATCTATTTTGTTTGTTTCGTAAGGAATATAATAATCAGGAATCAGTAAATCGCGTAAAGTAACATATACATGAAATATAATTGCATGCTTCTAACAAGTTCAGAATTTTACTATCTAAAAAAAGTAACTTATCGTTAAGATTGACAACCCCCACTACTTCTGTCTAAAATATCTATTCAATCGGAAAATAGTGTAAAATACAATCGATGCTACGCGCTCTAACATGTGAAAATGGTGCATACGATAATCGCATTAGATATTCGTTTGTATTCAACTAACGCAATGATAAAGTAGTAGAAAAGCAATTTCATTTCTTCATTGATTTCAATGAATGTAATAATAAAACTGGAAAGCAGTTAGATATTGATTTGTTTCTCATTGAACGATATTGTAAAGCACTTCATCGACTTGCTGATTTAATTATTTGATACTCATGCAGTTTGATAATATAAAAGTCAATGTAGTATTTGAAATAATTCATTTTGTCATAATTTTCCTTTCAAATTAAACAAGGATTATAATATATAATGTTCTCTTGTAAACTATAAATTATTAAAGACTAAGAATAATTTTAATGCTACATGTTGTTTATTTATTTATTTATTATTTATTTATTTTTCTTCAAACCGGATAAGCTCTTGTCCCAGATTGTATTGTTTAGAAAGTTCTAAATTTGAAATAATTGTTGCGAAAAAAAATGTACATGCTTTTAGATTATTTCATGAATTTAAACCACGGCGCTTAATACTGAATACTTAAACATAAAAAGCTTTCTAAAACGCCGACTTATTCAAAATGATGTCTGAAAAAGAGAGGTGAAATAACCTCATACTATCCGACAATATCAATACCGTATTACAATGATTTTAGTAAACTAATTAGTACCGAATAAACTTCAATGAATACATTGGTAGTGTAATAACGAATGTTTTCTTATTTATTTGAAGACTAACCGATTGGATGAATACAACTTATTTTTCCATTACATCGTTGATTTAATATTCTTTTTATACCTAGCATGATTTTTAAGTTCTAAATTAAAGGAGAAGATATAATAATATCTATATTAGTTTAACATTTGTTAAGTTATTCCCTTACTAGTAGGTTTATAATTACAATAAACTCAATCATAATTATCATATAATTTCTGCAACATTGCTTCAAAATGTCAAGTTTAATTTCATTATTTGAGCAGATATAATATTCATTCAAGTAATTCACTTCAATTAACCGCTGATTCAAAATTATGTGGGAGTAGTAATCGGTAATTTACGGAGAAACTGGTAATTACTGATTAGAAAATCCACATCGACCGATAAGAACAGAACATATTCAAATCTAGATAAAAAAATGATTTATTTTGTTATAATTGTGTAATTTGCATGCATTGAAGGTGTACGAAATATGAGTTTTACCTGTAAACAAGGGTTGATCCAATGTTAATATGTTAAATTGTATTATTTTTCATAGATTAATTTTTGTTGGACGAAAAGTCTCACCGAAACCGAAAAGTCAATATGGCTACTGTCGAGTCTAGCAGGCAGAAGCCTACATTTGCCCATGCAACCGGTGTGCTTCTTTATCAGTAAAGATTATTTTTTAATTACAATATCTCTTAAAATGGTGAATTTTTTTTCTTCATATTAATAGATGACCATATGCATATTAAAAGTTTTAATATTTATTAATATAAGTACTAATAAAACACATATCTTAAGTGAAAACGAGAATGCAGTGCTGATGGCATTTTAATTCAAGCTTATTTTGCAAACTGAAATATCAGGATGATATCTATCGTTTCTGTACTTACCATTAATAAGATGTGTCAAGAAGATGAATTAGCAACCTGAAATTATATGCATTAAACATCTAAAATTCATAATCATTGTTACATGTTGTATTTAGCTTGAATATATTTTGTTTGCAATAATAAATTTCACAACGACTCTTACAAAATACATGTCACGGTTCAGAACTGTTCACTATTTAGGGGAGAAGATGTGTAAGCGGCCGGATAGCTCAGTCGGTAGAGCCGCGGAACGGTATTCCGAGGGTCCCGGGTTCGAGTCCCGGTCAGGCTGCACATTTTTCTCACCCTGTGACATTTGGCGCCCAACTGGGGACCGTGACTGATATAGCTCAGAGTTTAATTTACATTGCTCTGTAACTCTGTGAAATTCGAGGACGAATTTCAATAAAGCAGGGGAGTATGTCACGGTTCAGAACTGTTCACTATTTAGGGGAGAAGATGTGTAAGCGGCCGGATAGCTCAGTCGGTAGAGCCGCGGAACGGTATTCCGAGGGTCCCGGGTTCGAGTCCCGGTCAGGCTGCACATTTTTCTCACCCTGTGACATACATATACCGACAATCTGGTTCTGGCTTGAGGTCGTGCGGCTTTGGTGCAAAGGGTGTGGTACCAGAGACGCTCCTTTGTGAATTAGTTCAGACACAGACAGGGGCTTAAGTACAACAGACGACAATGCTTGGCAAGTAGTTCCACACACACAAGAATCAGAAGTTCCTAAAGGGATTTGAGCCCTTTAACGGCAACGAGTAGAAAAATCATCTCAAGTGATTTGCCTTGACCAATAGTACACATACGCCATTTAGTGATAATTATGACTAATATAAATCTAAAAACAAAAGTGAATAATCATTTTTTATGTTTATTTTTTGCGTGATCCTAAACATGCAATATTTATTTGAAAATGTTAATCTCAGTATTATCATGAGTATACTCACATTGAAAACATTTTACAGTTTCAGTCAGTTTTTAAGTGTCTGTAAATATTTATTCGTCTAGATGATAAGCGTTTTGATGTTGTTATAGCAACGATTTGGCAAATACTTCATGATTTCAAAGAACTGCGTTTAAATATTTTCTTTAATTTTTCAAAAAAAAAAGTGTTTTTAATGACTTTGTTAATAGCTAATGTAAGAATTCGTGATATGCTTTGAAGTTTTAGAAAATGAATTAACAATAATTTAAAGAAAAATTTTAAATACTACAGTACCATCACACCTTCACAAAATACAATCTTTATCTGTATCATTATTTGGTAATTTCAGACAATTACATGTATTATTATTATTATTATTATTATTATTATTACATGGATCATATGCACAAATGCGGTTCGACAGAGAAATACAAATCTGTATCACGCTTTGCAATACTAAATTATAATTCATTCAGCTTTCTACGATATCACTTGAATGTGGCAATCAACTGAAAGAAAATAATAAAAATACAGTCAGGGGACATACTTGCATCCAGATATTAAAAAAAAGTAATGTGAGCAATCCAGTTCCTCCATTTATATTTTTATATATTGATATCAAATGCAAAAAAATGAAATTGTTTAGTATTAGATTTTCATTCCTTTGTGTTTTGAATAACTTAAAATTCCAAATGACTATACACAATACTTTATGTATATTGAAACGTTCATGATTAACCCCTTTTATTTGGTGATAAGATGTTAGTATAAAAGAACTTTTTTGTATGTTTCTCCGTACATATATGCACGGTATATAAGTATTGTTTCATGTCAAAGACCTCATAGATATGTTAAATCATTCATGTTAAAATCTAAAGTATCGACAGAAGCACGATATGACCAGGCACATTTTTTGTATTTTATTCAAAAGACTCAATACTATTTGGTGCAATTGGGCAAATTACGACCTCAAATGTTAAATATGTTCACATACTTTGTTGCATTACCGTAAAGACATCTGATAAATATTTAAATGAGGTAAACATTAACTTAGCTTTACAACTCATTCAATGAGCGAAATGATAACGTATGCTGGTATGTTTTTTCAATAGACTGTCTGGCGAAAATACGCTGTTTATAAAATGTTTTCATTGCAATTAATCGTAATTGAAAAAATGTAATTTCAAATTAATATCATTGCAATTCAAAACGAAAATCAAGTAATTGTCCATTGATTAGGAAAATAGAAAATTATGATTATATGCTTGAGCAGAGACATATAAAATATGGTGCCTTGTGACGTAAAGATACATGTGTACTCGTATAACAAGGGTGTGTGAAATTGTACCAAAAAGGTTTATGATATTTACATCTTCATACCAAAACGATGCACATTATTTTTAACATGAATTATATAAAATGCATTAAACTTTTTATATTCAAACAATATTTCTCTGTCAGATTCAGTGCCGATTATTGTTCTGTGTCAAAACTAGTATTGACTTAAAATAAAAAAAAATCAAACCAAATGGTTTTATACTTTTTACTTTTGTTCGATGGATAGGGTAATTTGTTTGTGTAATAATTTCAACATTGAAATGTAAGTTTATTTACAATTATGTGTACACCATCAACAAGATCCGTTTATTTTTTTAATCATTTACAAATCGTAATTTTTAGCTGTATTTTCCCTGAAATTGTCAGGAATATTCTTGAATGAAGCTGGATATGCTATTATATAAATGACAGCTAGACAAAACACCATCAAGCTATGCACCAATACAAAACAAATTTTAAAAGTGAGTGTAAAGTTAGATGTGCCTACAGCATTGCCAAATTGAATATACACACATGGAGGCTATGTTTGATCTCATCGTCTCATTCGTTTTGCTACCACTCGATGAAGTTTTAAACTAAGAATTTTCAAAATATTTTAATCATTAAACGTCCTAAAGATTAAACATCACGTAAACAATGTATAAGCGCAATTGGTACTGCAACCGTGTAAGTGTATCATGCATTCAGGCAAGATTACATAGTAAATATAAACGGATTAAAATGTATGATTGTTTTATCATGATTGATTAGAGACATGGTTATCTAAAGACTTATATACATTTAGTTATGAGTTAGTGTGTATTAGACTTGATGTTTTCAGCATCTTTAAGGAAATCAATACAAAAGATACTTGTATAAGACATCAAGACAATTTTAAGTTCAGCATTAAATAATTATGTAACAAAGAGTAAGCAGTTATAAAAATGTTGGCTACATTAATGAAATCGATCATGATTTCGGATTATTAATTGTTATACATGTGTTGTCCTAAACACAGAATTAACGACCCTGTACTTGAATTATAGGCAAATTATAGGCTAATGTACATATGTAGCAGACCTATGTTTTGGATGAACATTACTGATTGCTTAATTGATTACAAATATGTGGATAACTTTGTATTTCACAAATGCTGCATATGTTAAAGTTGAAATTCGTTTCTCTGATACGATTATATTGATTACAAATTTCATGTGAAAATCTGTCTTAATATATACTTATTAGTCCAATCATGTTTTGGCTTGATTTATATTGTTGCCTTATTTATTGCATTTTGTGACAAACGATTTATGATCATTGAAAACTAGGATAACAAGCGTATTTTCTAGATGGACTGAATAAGGCTGTAATAAATTATTTAAAATCAATTACCTTCTCTCTTATACAGCTTCATTCAATACAGTTTTATTTGTCAATAACATTATGTATTTGAAGGAAATTTAATTAAATGTATCGATTATTCCAATCTAAAATTACTCTGTTTGTCTCTAAAACTATATCAATTGGAATACGAAATTAATCCCACGATACTGAACTTGTAATATATGAATCCAATAATTGTCATTTTAAATTACATTAATTTCGTTCACCTTTATTACTTGGATTGCCTGATATCGTGGTAAGCTAAATAAATACGGTCTTTACATCAATTGTTACTGTCCACTTTGTAATTTACATGTCAATAAATTGATTTTACCGATAGGAAAATATAATTCGTTAACCAGACAAGTAATTTAAAGTCAAATAAAGCAAAATTCATGCTTCTCATAAACCGATATTTTTGCATGAGACGTTTTCAAGTAGACAGTCTGGAAATTGCATTTTTTACAACATTTATTGTTTCAATAAAATGTCGATGTTTCCAAAGTGGATTAAATGTAAATATATTGGGTTTTATATTGTTCACATAGTTTTAATTAATTGGACATCTGAATATGTATGTATACAATCAGTTTGAAGGCGAGGTTGGGGTTGGGGCGTCCTTGGCCGTCGTCGCTACGAATGAGCTCGTTGATTTCAAAACATTTGCTACTCACTGATGTGTCCCTGTGACTTAAATCCCAAACAAAATAGCTTTTAGGTTACAAATGATAATAATGTATGCAGGAATACAATTTATTTCAAATATTTATCTCAAACTAATTTCATAAAATTATATCAGTATATATTAAAATATGACTTGATAATGAAGAGTTTTAAGTAATAATGATATAATTATTATATTAATGTAATACATTTGTACCTAAATTTTCCAGTGTATGTACGTACTATACGTTGAAATTCATAAAAACATATTCTTATGACACAAATAGTTCTAATAACATAAGTATACCTTTATTACCCAATGTGTTAATTAGGACGCATTTATGCAAGCGAAGCGTATTTTTAGTATTATACTTGTAATACTCCTTGGTCCCTGCCATTACTATACACTGTTTATATCAGAACAATACACATTCATCCTGCTACAAAAAATATATATAACTAAGCTGTCTTGTCATAATTAACCTAATAGATTGGTTAAGAAGGATGCATATTAAGGGTTATTTGAACGGACGTAAAAATACAAAACAAATCATAACTAATTCATATCACTTTTTTCCATGTTATTTGTAGACTCAGTATAAAGAAATATAAGGGTTTATAGACTATACCGTGTGAATACTGGTTAAACAGTTCGTAGATTACTATAATATTACCTATGTTTTATATCGCTAATATCTGCATATCAATAACGCTTTAAGGTGTCTTGAATAAAAATGTTGACGTATTTAATTCTACTTTGCAATATGTTATGTTCATATCCCGTTTTATCACAAATATGGAAACTATATATACAAAACTAACTTAACCCCCTCCGATCAGATTCACATTTAATTAACATGACAACAGTTTCAAAACTGTCACCAATAAGAAGCTAATGTGTGCATTGTTTCTGGTAAATTCATAATGGTGATTATTTTGATTCATACGTAATATACAAAAGAACGTTAAACACATTTGTAACTCACAGACAATTCAAAATACAAGATTGACAAGTGTCTCTACAAATCACTGTAAGACCGTTAGCATTCAATAAACGTTAACATATGTTTAAAAATATTCAAAATATTATCAAAAGAAAACAAACATATAAGCTTGTAATACTTGAATTGAAATTTAATATTGCATTAATTACATACAAGTTTTCATAAACTGTCTTGTTAAGCAAAAATAAAATAATATAAGAAATATATTGATCATGCACTTTAGTGTTTACAAAGCATATGGCAGTTTTTGGTCATTTACAGAGTTGATGAAATATAAATCACAAAAAAAACTCGACGCAGCAATAACATCCCAGACAATTGCAATCACGAGAGACAATGAGAAATGCTTGTCATAGCATATGCTCTGCAAACAATATGAAATGTATCACTTCGGTAGACAACAATGACAAACTAACAATAATTTGATGATCTCTTACATTTTAAAAGAGTAATAAAACTTGAAATTGCAATGATGAAAACTGACGCTCGATTCATTACTGTACTAAATTGGACGCGCATTGGGTCATAATTTGCCCGTCACATGGGTCAAAGAATCATAATTGAAAAAATTCAAACAATATCTGCTTTTAAAGTGTGTGATGGATTTTATCCAAACTTTACAAGAACGATACATAGGTAACCCTATCTCAAAGTTATTCAAACCGTTCTGGTTCATTGCACCTATCCTCAGGTGAGCCCTTTGGTGCCAATGCCCCCTTGTTTTACTTTACTGCGAATTTTATGGTTTTTTTTTAAGAAAAATGAATCTATGTCTAGGGCAACTTTATCTTACTATCAAAATAATAATTACAATGTTTATACAAATTGGCAGACAATGAAAAGTTAATATTTGAGACTTGTGAGGAAAGTGCATTTTTCATTTACATAGATAATGCATCTTTGTTTGCAGCCTGATGGACCCCGACTCCGAGTCAGCACTGAATGACAGATTTGACAAGATGGTGTTGGAAGGGTAATGGCCTATAAATGTTTTCCGACGCCATTTTAATAACACTTCAATGGAGGAACTATCAAATGGCAACATAAAAGACTGGGGGAAAACTTAATGTAAAATTTATTGGAGAAGATGGAGTTGACAGTAGGGGGGGGGGGGCTCACACGAGAGTTTTTCTCCTTATTATTTGAAACATCACCTGTGTTTGAAGATAATGGCTTCAGCTACAATGCTGATCTTCTTGAGAAGAAACATTACCAACTAATGGGAAGAGCCACTTCAATGGCCATACTACATGGTCACCCTGGACCTGAACAATTGTTGACTTCATCCTTGAAAACAAAGAGCCGGAGGAAATCCCAGAATGTTGCATTCAAAATGCAGAGGTCAAAGCTGCTATTGAAGAAGTAAGCATTGCCCGCTCTTCAAAGTCTAATAGAAAGTCTTTTAAAGCTTACTGGAATATAGGTGATTGCTAGAAAAAAAAATATGACAAATGTTATCACTTTTTGAAAACAATCTTGTTTGATTTACTCTTGAAAATGATAACATTTATGCCTGTTAATAGTTTATTGCTTCTACAAGTACATCCCCCCTATGCTGCAGTTCATTGAAGGTACATCTAAATTTCAGTTAGTTCATTTGAATGGTAAGCAAGATGCTGCGAATCGTAAACAAGATGTTGCATCAGACATATTACATAAATCACTGCATTGTTGAAAAGTACTTATTTAATTTTAATCATTCTTCTTAACCAGTAACAGCTACAGACTGGAATATTAGTGTTCCATTATTTGTGATATCTGATCTGAAATAATATTCCATTGTCATAGCAATTCAAACAAAACATATTCGTTTTCTGCAATGTGAATATTACAGATATCAATATAAACACATTTTAATTTGTTGTTAATTTTATTTTGCAAAAATTGTGTTCAAATTTGACATTAAAGGTTTATGTGAATGTGGCATTTAATATTTCAAATAATGAATGTGTAATAATATATGTATGTTAAGATTAAAGCACCCAGTTTCTATGTTAATTTTACTTATGTATGACATATTATGTATCTTAAAAACAAATATGTTAATAGTACTAATAATTGTTGTTTTATTCTCAGAATACATACAAAAGTAGTTTGTATTCACAGGTCTAAAGTTACATGACATGCTGTTGCTGCTGACAAAACATGGAGAGAAAAGGCAGATGAAGAGATGATCGTATACAACTTCGGCAAATTCCTGAAGAAAGTTGAAAGTGAGTAAGTGTTTTCATAACGGGTCTTGTTTGTCTTATTGAACTGATTGCATTTTCTGTAATCACATTGGTTAACAAAATTCATCTTTTGATTACTACATATGAATAAGTTATACACCTTGTTAATGGAAGTAATTGTTAAAATGTGGGCAACAGCCCTCCAAATGTATGTACTTCCCTGCTTTACCAAAAAAGAAACTACTAATTACATGCATGTACATACCTTATTTATCATTATTCAGATGGAGCCTTCTCCAAAGATTGGGTGAAGATGAATAGCCCCGAAGAATCATTGAAATCATATGTAAATACATGTGCACCATCAATCATATTCACAAGAACGAAAGAACTATTCATCTATGGAACACCATCTGATTTGTATCATTATTGAAGCAGAAGGCTTTGGATTAGCTTGAATGACTGTTTGCATTAACATCTATTAACTATTCATCCAAAATTTTTGGTGATCAACACCTCACCTACCTTTCATTTCAGCAGTTTACATATGTACAATTGTAAAATACCAAAGGTTGCCTTTCGAAATTGTAGCTTTATATTATCGTTGTTTTTCTATGTCAGTAAACATAAACATCTACATGTAGTGATTGTGATAGTGTGAATTTAAGCACTGTTGTATAAATGGGCCTTGTAAATTTTGGTTAAGAATTAAGAATATTTTTCTGGAAAACCGTTGCAGTGTTGTAGATAAGAGGCTATTCTAAGTATTATTGCATTTTTTGAGAAATTAAAGGACAATTCTGTCTTAAGTATTGATGTTTAAAACATCTTTGTGCTTCAATAAGTCATACAGTTCTTTTTACGTAGAGCTTTCAAACTGTGTACATTGGTAGTATATCAGACAAGGAGACTGAGTGAAATAAAATCTTGAAAACAGGACTTACTTCTTTGTTCTGCAAAAGCTCAAGGTTTTTGGGTTTTTTTACATAAAGCTTTCAAACTTTGTACATTGGTACTATATCAGACGAGGACAGCCACTATAATTTGTGGGGTTATGTTAAAGGTCAAGATTACAGAATCACAACCTGTTTGTTTTGTTTTTAAGCCTTATTACAGGACTTTCTTCTTTATACTGCCATAACATTAACATCATTAACCCACAACTTTTATCCTTTGTAGACAGGTAGATGATATACTTTGTATTTGTGCATTCGTCTGTCTGTCTGACCATCTTTTTACACTTTTGTGTACTGTGCTAACTCAAATAGCTTTTTACCACAAGCTTTCAAACTTTGTATTGAATCTTGAAAGCAGGACTTACTTCTTATATTGGTAGTACAAAAGTAGTATATGATAAACATAGTATATGGAGTTCATCAGTGTTAAAATGGTAGTGAAATTACACATAATTAGAGAATCTAACAATGGTATTGACATTCAACATGGTTAGTCTATCAGTGGTAGTGACATTAAATGTGATCCTTGTTTCAAGTGGAAAATTAAAATTATTATTACAAAAAAATTGAAAAAATAGGTATTATTGTAATACCCGGTATTGGAATGCATCGGAAATATGTTTGTTTTAAAACTTAGAGTCAAGATATGGATGAGTGAATCTGAGGGAATTATAAAAGAAATTAAAGTTCCTTATTCAAAAGTTTTGGTATACTTTTTTATTCTGCACATTCTAGCTTCAGTGACATTTCCTTTACCAATGTACCCACTAGTTCTTATAGAAAAGAAAACGAAATAATGCATACATGGCCATTTATTAACATTTCGAGTTTCATCAATGTAGCTTAAATAAGTTGTATCAAGATATGCTTGTGCAGCAAATTGATACAGGGAACACCTAATACATTACATCAGATGAATATTGGCATATTTAAACATCAACTACTATGTGCATGCTTGTGGTATGTCCTAATATAAATAACATACATAAATAACATAACATTATTACGCAACAAATCATCACGAAAAACACTTGTGCCAAGTTATTTCAAATTCCCATTACAAACAAGATGTGTCAGTGACATGGATCTCCCTGCAACATTCCGCTTTGACCTAAAATTACCTTGACGTTGGAGGTACAAACTTGAGTCTTCACACGACACATCATCTTGTAAAGGTAAATAATTGTGCAAGCAATTTCATCAAGGGATTGAGAAGTTATGGCGGAGACGAAAGTGAGACAGACGTTCCGGACAATGGAACTGCTATATGCCGGGGCATAAAAGTAAAATTATGAACCAGACACGAACAATAAACCACATTTAAAGTGTTTGACCTCCATGTATAGTCGTCTCATCATGGTTAACATTTGTGCCTAGTTGTTTCATAATCCCTTTACAAATAACGCAATACTGTTCTTACTGTTTATGAATAAAGAAGGCAGTTGGAACAGTATTGCACTCAGCCCTCGACTGTTGTGAACTGGACCTGATGAATAAATTTTCTTTTAAGCATTTGACCTCTAAGTATGACCATTGGACTAAAGAGCTGGGTCTATCACAAGACGCATCATCTCATCACGGTGAACAGTTGTACATAGTAATTTCAAAAACTGTTATCTTTATTCTTGTTTCTTTTACCATGAAGTTATGGTCCTTACATAAGTTTCAGACACGTGCAAACATGACAACGCAGGGCCTACATGCTTCCCAGAAACTTCTCGGGGAGCATAACAAATGTATGTGAAATATGATAAACAAGATCAACAAGGAAAGGCGGCGTTCAATGAACGCAACAAAGTCGTCAAATGGAGTTGGAAAGATATGTTAAAATGTCTATGAATGTTTCTGTCAGCCATTCTTCTGATGTCAGTTATGGAATCTAGATTTAGCTCCAACAGGGGATGCACAACAATGTCAGGATTGTCACACACTGGTTCATTGCAGTCAAAATAAACTCGATAGAGTTCAAGATTCTGAAAAACATCGATATAAAAGAAATTGGTGGAATGAAAATGTACAATTGATTTATGAATAGTTGGATGTTTTTCCTCTTTTTTGTAGACAGAGGTCATTTTTACATCTGCATGTTGCAAGTGTCTCGAGTACTCAAAGCATACAATCTTCTGTGTCTATTTGAAAATAAATACAATTATTTCATATTTACAACTTCACAAGTCCACATGTTCCTTGATAAATGACAATAATAAGAGGTGCAAAACTTTAACTTTTTCTGTATACCACAAACGCAGGACAATTATAGGCATTTTGCTTTTTTTATTATTGGCTGGTGTATACGTATTGCAACGAAGCACTTACACAAGTATACTAAGGAGCACCTTTCTACTTTAGCAAAAATTCATAAAAAGTGATAATACCAAATGGTTTAAACATACAATCCCACCGAGAGGACATCTACTTACTTCAGCAGATAAATTCTCATGGTGGTTTCTGTCTTCAAATTTGTAGGAATATGATTTAAACTTAAGCAAATGAAAACAACAAGTAGTCAAATGAATAAATACCCAAATTCTGCTCCATATATATCAACATCGCCAAAACCATAAACGTAACAACCATTTTGCTTAAATTTGATATTTTGTTTAAACCTATACAAAATCATGAAAATAGCTTAGAGGTATTCTTTCAGAATTATGAACTTGACACCTGGTACAAGACAGATAGAATCTAAATGAAATTAACTTAACAGTTTTCAATTGTAAACTGATTTACTTGTTACTGATAACTCAATATTGTACAAAGGAGTTTGACTGAATGTGCTAATTCTCATCATGATGCAGAAATCTTTATTTAACCTTCTGTTCGTAAACAGTATTGCAACTTTATCGTGAGAAATATTACATTTTTATAAGAATAAACAAATAGTTAATACTATGTAGCTCAACGCAAAATTAATAATCAAGCATTTATTTTTTTATTTAGTTGAATCTTTCTATTGGAATTTATTTAAGAAAACTCAAAACATCTCGATGATAATTTTATTTTCAAATAAATCAACACCCACAGAGAAACTGGTCTGTTGCATCAACTGATTAAGTGTAAAGAATAAGTTATACATTTATAATGTATCAATTCATTTTATACTGAAACTCATTGAAACTTTAATTCGAAAGGACATTTATTTATAAATGGCACATATTATAACGTAAATAATACCGGTATTTATATCAGTGCAAAAAAGATTTTGTACTTAAAGACAAATCCGAACTGCAAAAATCACACACGTGATTTAACTTTTAATTATTTGTATGTAGATCAACCTTAAATGTATTGATCTATAGCAATCATCATGGCTAGAGGCAATATCTTAAAACCCCAAGGAGAACAATCAATTTACGTCTGTGCATAAGAAGATAAGCGCTAAATAGGTTTTGGCTGCATTGCACAAATAAGTTTACAACGATTACAAACATTTGGGAAACACATGAATAATATTCCACTAAAATATTTGATTCACTTTCTGCGAATCCAGAACAGAGTCCCTAAGCTTGTTTTAATTTAGGAGCAGAGTCACAGCAATACATTTAACAATTTTTTCTGAACTTGAAGATATAAAAATAGTTTTGTTATGTCTTTGTTATGGGGATCACTTTGTTTCCAGATTTTTGTACTTCTCAACAGCAGGTGGCAAGTGGTGTGTGGCAGCTGTAAAAAGTTGCCCTGTACTTCACTTCAGTGTTGTTATATTTTTCTGGTCCTTCGGAATCATTGATGCTAGCACTATTAAGTGTTGAGAATTGAGTACCGCTCAAGCCGGTCCTAGGGGGCGTGAGGGATGTTGCACATTTTCATTATCCCTCATGTACAGACTTAATCAAACCGAGCCTGCAATTCTCTTGTAATTTTGTTGTGATTAATGCTTCCGGGGGATCACTTTGTTTCCAGATTTTTATAAAGTAGGGCTATTATATTGAGATGATAAAATCTTAACTGGGATTTATTAATGTAAAGTGCTTATTTGTATATCTTAGTATATCTTATAATGTGTATTTCTGTATTTAAAATATGATAAACACTTTACAGTTATGATGGATGAGACTTGCATTTAAATGTTTAAATGATAATGTATCGATTAGTCTACAGGTTATAGGTAATTATACCCAGCTGGCTAATAATAGTATCTATAATAGAGTTTATACATTATAGTTTTCTTTCTACTAGATTTTGAATTCCATCCATTAGTACAAATGTTAATGTTAATGTTAGGATTTCATATTTATTTAATAGAAACTGGGAATTATTAATGTTATACGTGTATATCTCAGTATATGGATATGATGAGACTTATAATAATATTTCTGTACAGTTATAAGATTATTATTAAAGGGATGACACTTTCATTAAAAGTTACAAATGATAATACATGTATTGATTGAAAATGTCCTTAAACTTGGATCAAGTCTCAAACAATCTTTTTCTGAATAGTTATTCTATTTTTTTTTCTAACATGTGCATAGTTTGAAAAGGACAGCTTCTGTCTTATCTATTTGTAATGGGGGACATCGGTCTCAACTGCCAGATCTCCAGAGTCAACCCGACAACAGACTTTACATAGAGTAGATTTTTACTTGCACTAAATTTAATAGTGGGTTATTTGTGCCACATGAAAACCAACAAATTACAAAAAGTAACTGGGCGCCAGATGAAAACATGAAAATACAATCTACCATTTAGTGGTTCGTTTGTTGCATGTTAATGTTTTCGCCCGGTGCCTCTGATGCAAAATACAATCAGCCTTCATAAAATTTCTTATCATAGAAAAAAGGTTAGTTTTTTATCTGTACAAAAAATAGATATTGTTCATGTATAATTGTATAAGTATAGATATGTTCACGTTCAAATTGACCTGTTATAAATAATGGCACAACCAATAACTGTCTAAGCGCTTTTTAGTAAAAATAATTATATAATATATAAATTGATATTTTGATTTTAAGACTATGAGTATGTAAGGTTTTTTTCTTACTTGTTTAATTAAGAATTAATCTACCTGTTAATTTAGAAATCTAAAAGTATCTGTCACGGTTTAGAACTGTTCACTATTTAAGGGAGAAAATGTGTAAGCGGCCAGATAGCTCAATCGCTACAGCCGCGGTACATTATTCTGTTGGTCACAGGTTCGAGTTCTGGTCAAGCTGAAAGTTTTTTCATCCTGTAACTGCATAAAACCCTGAGTTTAATTCACTATGCTCTGTAAACATCAGAAATTCAAGGACACAAATCAATATAGTGGGGAAATATGTTTTGGTGTAGAACTGTTTCATTATTAAAGAGAAAATGTGTAGCCGGCCGGATAGCTCAGTTGTTCTTCTGACAGTCATGGTTTCGAGTCATGGTCAGGCAGTTTCAGTCAGGGTTTAGAAGTGGTTTTTCAACTGACACATGTTTGATTAATTTAACAGATTGTATTAAATTTGAAATGAGCAAATGCAGTATTGCATAATACGTTTAGATCTACGAAAGGCATTTGATAAGTTGATCACACTATACTGCACATGAAGAAGTTCTTTTTCTTCTTCATAAAACTTCAAGCATCTGCTATAGATTCTTACATGGTTCAAGTCTTATCTCTGATAGACAGCAGCTAGTGGATGTGGCTGGTACCCATTCTACTACTGCCCCGGGTACCTATGGTGTCCCCCTGAGGTTCATTTTAGTTCCTTTTTTATGTCTAATATATGTCAATGACATTTCTGCAACCCTAAGCAATAAGCTTTTATTATATTATGCTGATGACTCAGCATCCTTGTATCTAGTAAAATAAATCTGAAGAAATTCTCTCTTATGGCATGAGTCTCATAATATTGGTTAATTTACTAGATCTATATATTGTCTTTGCATCTTGGCAAGACAGAGTTTTTTCATTTTGGTTTAAGCTGCAACTTAAACTGGGCCTAGCCTCCAGGTCACATGTAAAAAGTACACATCTTTTGTTAAGTATTTAGGTGCAGCACTTAATCAATTTTTTTGGCGTCGCCTTTGATGCTTTGCATCAATGCTTTTCTTGTTTATTATATTGAATGACTATGCTGGCTATAAGGGTTTAAAGGACTAGTTTCAAAGGTCATGCTATGTGTAGCTTATTTCTTAAACTTCAACTTATAATACTTACATTTAATTGATATTGAGATTGCCATGAGATTAAATTTGGCATGACTGCGTTATTTATAATTTAGGAAGTCGTTTTTGTTGACAGTTAACTAAAACTGCCTTCCTGTTGATTGTAGCATTACATCATCGAATATGCTTTAAATGGCAATAAGAGGTAGTGTTAACAAACATACACACTAATTTGTATCAGTTTAAATAATATGGCACACACTTCATTGTGTTTATAGGGATTATTAGCGTCCGATATGTGTGTATGTCTTTATTGCATACAGTATAAATATGGATAATGTTTTTTTGCAAGCTCCTAATTGTATGTCTTAAAGTATGATGGAATTATACTCGTTGTTTAGAACATGTTCATAAGAAAAGATTTAACAGATAAACACACACAATATATATGTATGAAAATATCTGTCATATGGAAATATCATTTTTGAGATTAGAGGAGTTAAACGTCTATTGAAAATATGTTTATAAATATATGACGCTATACTACATTTGAATGTGTAATCATTAGATGATAAACAAAAATAAACGACTGAAACGGAACAACATTAGAGCGTTTACAGCTGTTTCTGAAGTGTATCTAATTTGTTTGTCTCGTAAGGGATACATTAATCCACAATCAATAATCGCGTAAATAGCATTATATATGAAACAGTATGGCATGATTTTTAAAGTTTGGTCTTGTACTATCTGACAAAAGTAACTTAACGTAACAGTTGACAACTTCTTCTGTGTAAAATATCTAATCCATCGGAACACTTACTCAAATACAATCGAAACTGCACGCTCTAACATGTGAAAATGGTGCATATGATAATCGCATTAGATATTCGTTTGTATTCAACCAACGCAATGATAAAGTACTAGAAAAGCAATTTCATTTCTTTCATTGATTTCAATGAATGTAATAATAAAACTGGAAAGCAATTAGATATTGATTTGTTTGTCATTTGCACGGTATTGTAAAGAACTTCATCGACTTTCTGATTTAATTATTTGATACTCCTGATGTTTAATAGTGTATAAAAGTCACTTTACTGTTTGCAATAATTCATTTAGGCATAATTTTCCTTTTAAACTAAACAACAATATATAACTTTCTCTTTTATTAAACTAAAAAGTAATAATTGTAATGCTACATGTTGTTTATTTATTATTTATTTATTTATCTATTTTTCTTCAAAGCTGATCAGCTTTTGTCACAGATTGAACTATTTAGAAAGTTCTAAATTGAAATAATTGTTTCGAAAAAAAAATCTACATGCTTTTAGATTATTTCATAAATTAAAACCACGGCCCTTAATACTGAATATTTTATACATGAAAAGCTTTCTTAAACACTGACTTATTCAAAATGATTTCTGAAAAAGAGATTAGAGATAAATGACCACTTTACTCATGAACACGATCAGTAGACACGTGTGTTTACGTCCACAGAAAATCAACTGAAGGGATTTTATTTATTTCAAAGTTATATATTCAAATAATTAAGTACAGATTTAAAAGTGTTATACTCGTCCAATAGCAGTCACTATAATGCATGGCAAGGTGAAATAACCTCATACTATCCGACAATATCAATACCGTATTACAATGTACAATGATTTTAGTAAAATAATTATTGCTGAATCAACGTCAATGAATACATTGCTAGTTTTATAAAGAATGTTTTATTTATTTGAAGACTAACCGATTGGATGAATACAACATATTTACATAACATCGTTCGTTTAACATTTTTATACCTAGCATGATTTTTATGCCCCCACAAAGTGGGGAGCATTTAGCGTTGCACTTGTCCGTCCGTTCGTACGTCTGTCCGTACGTCCCGAAATATTGTGAACGCATCTCCTCTTAAACCGGATAGCAGATTTTGCTTAAACTTCCAGGGATGAACAACCTTAATGTGTAGATGGAAGTAAAGGAAGGAGTTTTTGCTGCGACAGGATTTAACAGAATTATGGCCCTTTGTTGATTTTTTCACTATATACCATATAGAAGTTTTGCGAACGCAACTTCTCTTTAACCGGATGGCAGATTTTGCTTAAACTTCCAGGGATGAACATTCTTAATGTGTAGATGGAAGTAAAGGAAGGAATTTTGCTGCGATCAAATTTAACAGAATTATGGCCCTTTGTTGATTTTTTCACTTATCTATATACCATATAGAATTTTTTTTGAACGCAACTCCTCTTAAACCGGATGGCAGATTTTAATAAAAAGTTCCACATACAAATCTTACATACAGATATTATGCTCTTGTTTACGAGCACATCTGCACAGTGGAGGCATCCGTGTCCTTTGGACACAGTTCTAGTTAATTTCTAAATTAAAGGAGAATATGTACATGTGTAATTATATGTATACAATTTTAACATTTGTTAACCTATTCCCTTACTAGTAGGTATATAATTACAATAAACTCAATCATAATAATCATATAATTTCTGCAACATTTGCTTCAAAATGTCAAGTTTAATTTCATTATTTGAGTAGAAAAAATATTCATTCAAGTTATTAACTTCAATTAACCGCTGATTCAAAATTATGTGGGAGTAGTAATCGGTAATTTGCGAATAAATTAGGAAATCCACATCGACTGCCGGGATAAGATCAGAACATGTTAAAATCTAGATAAAAATGATTTATTTTGTTATTATTGTGTAAACTTCATGCATTGAAGATGTACGAAATATGAGTTTTACCTGTAAACAAGGGTTGATCCAATGTCAATATGTTAAATTGTATTATTTTTATAAATTAATCTTTGTTGGACGAAAGGTCTGACCGAAACCGAAAAGTATATATGACTACTTTCAAGCCTAGCTGGTGGATGAAGACCTCAAGTGTCTCTCCGTGCGTTTTAACAGTCACGAACGGGTATTAAAGTAGAACCACGGACGTTCCGTAAGCTAGTTGGTTAGTTCCCACACACATGACTGAATTCCTACTTGTTCCTAAAGTACGAAATTGGTAACCCTTTAAGCCTGCAGACAGAAGTCTACATTTGCCAATGCAACCGGTGGGCTTCTTTATCAGTATAGATTTTAACAATTTCTCTTAAAATGGTGAATGGTTTTCTTCATATTAATAGATGGACATGTGCATATCAAATACTTAGCGTGAAAAGGGTTAAAATGGGTATTTAACTAAATGAAAGCTATGATGTTTTAATATTTATTAATATAAGTAATCGAGACAATCATAAACGGGGAAGTTTAATGTATTATTAATCATTATTTGAATAAGTATCTTTGATTTAAGTCATTAAATTATACATTACAGGGACAATTTATTTTTTTACAACATACGAGCGTAAAAACATTAATACAATACAATTATAAAAGCACACCACTGCATCTAAAAAATGTAGGGTATTTTACATGTACTTCATAAAACACATACTTTAAGCGAAAACGAGAATGGAGTGTTGAAGGCTTTTTAATTTAAGCTTATTTTGCATTGATATAAACTTAAACAGCAGGATGATATCTATCGTTTTTGTACTTACCATTAATCAGATGTGTCAAGAAGATTAATTAGAAACCTGAAATTGTATGAATTAAATACCGTAAATTCATAATCATTGTTACATGTTGTATTGAGTTTGAATATATTTTGTTTGCAATAATAAATTGTAACTCACAACGACACATACAAAATGCATATACCGACACTCTGGTACAGGCTTGGTGTGGTGCGCCTTGGGAATGCAAAGGGTGTGATACAGGAGACGCACCTTTGCGAATTAGGCAGAAGCTTGAGTACAACAAACGACAATGCTTGGCAAGAAGTTCCACATACACAAGAATCGAAAATTCCTGAAGGGATCTGAGCCCTTTAGCGGCGACGAGTAGAAAAATTATCTGAAGTGATATGCCTTGACCAATAGGACACATACGCCATTTAGTGATAATCATGAACCAAAAGTATATAGTCATTTTTTATGTTATACCTCGATGTTTTTTTTTTGCGTGATCCTAAACATGCAATATTTATTTGAAAATGTTAATTTCAGTATTATCGCGAGTATGCTCACATTGAAAACATTTTACAGTTTCAGTCAGTTTTTAAGTGTCTGTAAATATATTTAGGTCTAGATGATAAGCGTCTTAAATATTTTACAAAATCTTACAATCGTAACTTTGATTTAATTTCAAAATTCAATAGTGATCTAAAAACACTTCTGCTACAAGGGATTAGCCAGCCTGATTTTTACGGGGATGTTGTTTACAAACTTCGTAAGATCTTGGGTCATTGTAATGTTTCTGTTGTGTTTACTAAAATTATTAAACGTTGTATTAAAAGGGGTTATGACCCTACTATTTTAAGACATACCGCATGCTTAGTGTTCAACCCATTTACAGTTGGACACTACGCTTTCCTCCTTTGATTACATCTGACGGACCAAGTGGGAGACTATATGATGGACAGTTCTTAAAGCCCTTTGGGACTGAATTGCCTTAATGTTTGTCTTCTGTCTTGCTTCGTCGGGCCCTTGTAGGTGATTTTCTTGTTGCTCTGTCTTCCTTTAGGACATTGAGTACTTTTGTTATGGTCATTTTGTTTACTTTTATATGTTTCTACATGATCATTTTGTTGTTTTACTTATTTAACCTTTTGTAACCATAACTGTTACAACTGTTAGAATTTCACTTGGCGGGGATTCATTTTATTTACACTGTCTTGTTTATAGGAACATAGTGGGGCTTAGAGCGAGGTTTGGTGCACCATTAACCGGTTTAAACTCCCCAGTAGTCATTATTATGCTGCTGACCGTTCCAAGGCGGCGCCTCTCTGTGTTCCTCAGATGTTTGTCTATGTTATTTTATACTGTTTTGGTGACACTTTTGCTTGTGTCTCTTGTTGTTTCTCGTCTACGGTAAGTATCTTCCCCTTTGTCCCTAGTTTTTATTTATGTCATTTATTCCCCCTCCCCCTTCCCCGTGTCTCATGTCCCCTTCCCCTGTGCCTTTTGACTTTATGGGCCTAATATTAAATCATTTATTTGTTTTCTTTTAGTTCCTTATCAGTTACTAATTATTTATTCTTATGTAGTGGTTTGCCTGCCCGTGCTCTGCCTTATGCCCTGTCCTATTTTCTTTGGGGTCCTCCTGGGCTCCTTGCCGCTGGCGCTTGTTGCTGGGTCGGGTGGGGGTTGCATTCATTGAACGCCACCTTTCCTTGTCGATCTTGTTTATCATATTTTTGATGTTATAGCGACGATTTGGCAAATACTTCATGCTTTCAAAGGAAGCAATGCGTTTAAATATGTTTTTCTTAATTTTTCAAAAAGAAGTATTTTAATGACTGTGTTAATTGCTAATGTTAGAATTCGTGATATGCTTTGAAGTTTTAGAAAAATAGTCGACAACAATTTTAAGAAACATTTTAAATACTACAGTATCATTACACATTCTCAAAACACAATCTTTTTCTGTACCACTATTCGGATAGAAAGCCTAGAACATTCATCAAATTCCCCGTTGGATCCGTTTTAGTATCAACTTCATCAAAATTTATAAGTAATTTGACTGTTTCTTTGATCCAGTATTATATGTTTGTACCAATAACGCCAATCATGTAAATACGGCTTGCATGAAACTAGGATATATATTGATCATGAATGTAAATAGACATAATCTTATTCATTTTTTTTTTCAGAATCTTTTTACCGAAATGATCCGCCAAAGGAAGGTCATATCAATGTAAGTAAGTGGTTCTGATAAAATAAAAATAAATTAAATAAATATACATGTATAATTCATCAAATGACAAAAAAGCACAATATGCTAAATTATAAATATGTTTATACATTAATTATTTTTAAACGCTACAAGAACTTATCTAGTTCGACTTTACTGAACCTTCCTAAAAGTTATTGATGTGTGTTTCATAAATATTTTTCCTAATCGGGGTCTTCTTGAGTAACATATTATAATTGCTTACCTATATAGCTGTATATAAGTTTTCTACAGTTAATCCATAGATCTTATGCACAGATTAAATACAAATCTGTATCAAAATAATATAGAGAAAACAGAATCCCTAAATAAAGCCCAACACGGCAGAATTGAAAATGTTGCAGGCTCGGTTTGATTGAGCCTGTTCATGGACGGTACTGAAAAGTGCAAGTTACCGTTCACGCCCCCTAACCACGGTGCATATCCATATCGGTACCCTCTTCGCGAAATCTGCTCAAACGGTACCCTCTCTGAACATGCACAGGTCATTCTCTGCTAAAAACAAACCAGCGCTGGATAACAATACAGTAAAATTTCATTGTAATAAGAAAAGGAGGTATGACACGTAGAAAAGATGTATACCACGGAACACTAGAATGTTTTATTTATGTGCTGATTTGTCATGTGCCCGATTTTCATGAACTGCAACTTCACAATAAGCTACAAAAGATCGACAGGTCTTGCTCCGCCCATCACCTCGACATATTTTTCGGGCTGAAATGAACCTGTGACTTGATTATACAAATGTATATGCATCATACATATTTAATATGTTCATAAACATATCATCTTCGGACAAATGGCAGTATATTGTCAAAAAGAAATGTGAAATTCATAAAAAAACCCTACTTTCGGTTTTGCAGCGGCACGGGCTACCTCTCTTCATTTGAATTTTTATATTACAGGTACCCTCTCATTTTTTAACACATAGGTACCCTCAAAGCACGACATATGCTTTTATTTGCGTTAATCGTTAAGTATGTAATATTTACATAAAAGTAAAAAGTATTACATACACACTTAACGATTAACGCAAATAAAAGCATATGTCGTGCTTTGAGGGTACCTATGTGTTCAATAATGAGATGGTATCTGTGATATAAAAATTCAAATGAAGAGAGGTAGCCCGTGCCGCTGTAGTCCAACTAATTAGACTTGTCAAAGAGACACCGAGATAATTTTGGACGGGCGCTGTCTTTTTCCAAGTCAAACCACGAACTGCATTTTTATGCACGGACGCTTCCCAATTAGAAGTTGTTGGGAGCGAAAACTAGAAAAGTTTCAAAGAAACGGTCTACATTACCTGAAAGAGAATCGTTTTTTATGCAAGGTTCCAAATTATCATACTTCAAAGTCGAACAGAAGTCTAAATATTCCACTTTAATTTTTTTAATCGTTGAAAATTATTGAAAGCGGCCATATTGGAAAGCGGTGTCATGGTAAAAATTGTAAACACTGGTAAAATCCATGGTGTAACACAGGTATCGGGCGGCAATCGATTGTATTTGCCCAAGCTTTAAATTATACAATTTGTTTATGTTATTTATATGAATTATTGCAGGAATAACTCTTTTATTCACACACAAATATCTAAGCATAAAAAGAGAATGTGTAAAGGAAAATTATGATAACCTTACTTAGAAATTAAATAGTTTATGATGTCCGATGTCAGATCATACTGCATTTAAGTCCGTTTAAATTGTCAAATTAGATATTACTAAGTTGGATTTTTTAACATCTGTGATCATTAGGTGAAATTTCTGAACTACCTTTTTATTTTATAACCCTGCCATGATTTCCCACATACGAAAATACAATGTAATTGTAGGTACATCTTAATGAATTATAATTATAATATACATGATGAAGCAAAGAAGAATTTCAATTTATATTACACTCCATATCAATTTCTAGTTTATTATCTTTAAAAGAAATTGAGGACGGTTGTGTATGGGAAGAAGTTCAAAACAACCAAAAATAACTTTAAAACTCTGAAAAAAAAATCTTAAAATTTCTAACGATAAAATGGAATTTCAGACAGTCCTCAGTAAAATACCATTGTCGCACAGATTTGACGGGGTTTATGATAAAAACACAGCAAGCGGAAATTTAGTGACCGTTATTTAGATGTTGAATAGCATAACAATGTAAGACAGATGGGAGAAATGTTGGAACGACTGTCGCAAAAGGCACCAAAACCTCTGATACCCATTAAAAATTCCATGTTATCTAGTTCCCGTTGAACCACCTCGAATGTGTCACATTGAAAGTTCCATGATTACCGCCGTATTATGTACACATCTGTGGATGTTGATTAAAAATTTCAACATTATTATGTTTAAGTGATCAATTCTGTTTAAACCGGCGAAAGGGAGCACTTGAACCTACCAGAGCCGTCTTTGGCACTCCTGTGTATTTATGTTTCTATTTTGCAGTTTCAGGTGTTTTTGGTGGGGTTTTTTGGAGGGTGGATACATGAATGTGGATAAGAGTTTTCTGTTTCTTTACATTTCTCTGCTTGCTTGCCGAACCTTGTATTGATAATTAATATCTGTTTGTTACGGTTCGGTATACATGTATACAATATGATAAACAAGGTGAACAAGGAAAGGCGGCGTTCAATGAACGCAAACCCCACACGACCCAGGAACATGAACCATTGGCAAGGAGCCCAGGAGGATCCTAAATTAAAACGGGAAAGGGCGCAAGAGAGAGCACGGGCAGGCTTATCACTAAAATGTACTTGAGAAGGAAATCAAAGAAAATAAATAAATGAATGATTAATAGGACCACTAAGTTAACGAGCACAGGGGAAGGGGATAGGAAATTCGGGGAGGGGGCGAAATAAAGAAATAAAACTAGGGGCAAAGGGAAGAAACTTACCAAAGACGAAAAAACAACAAAGGACACAAACAAAAGTGTCACCAAAACAGTATGAAACAGGACCACTAAGTTAACGGGCACAGGAGAAGGGGATATGAAATTCGGGGGAGGGGGCGAAATAAAACTAGGGGCAAAGGGAAGAAACTTACCATAGACGAGAAAACAACAAGGGACACAAACAAAAGTGTCACCAAAACAGTATGAAACAACAAGACATACACCTTATACATTTATAAGTCTCTTAATCTGTTCATTTGAAAATTCTGATCTTCTCAATGACTTTTTTTTAAATATCCTCTACTTAAAATTTATTTCAATTAAAATATGTGACCCTTCCTTTATAGTTAGTTACACAGCATATGGCTGGATCACAATAAAGTTCCTTTTTAGTAAATTAATAAAGTACGTCAAGAAGACATTTAACTTTATCAATAGGTTTAATTTGGTATTATATATCGGCAATCGGTGAAAAAGAGCTCTTGAAATATCATTTGTACAAATACTGAATAATTTGAAGTGTATTTCAAATAGTTTCCTTCAATATTTCTTTTACGTTCTTAATTGTCATATAAATATGCATGTATAAATGAAGTCAGTATTTTATCCGAGAGTGACATTTGGCAGTCATTAGCAGTAAACAAGAAGGCAAACCACCAATTGATAAATGTTGAGTATATGGATTAAAATATTTAAAAAATATTAAACAACAGTACTTGTACAGAGCCTATTTGCGACCATTGCATTTTAGGTTAAATACAATGATACTTTTCAATAGTATTTGATAATGCACATATTTATTAAAAAATAATGAATAGATTTATTTCCCCCGATATTTCGTTTAATTTAATCTTCATGCGTAACCCACACTTACCTGCTAGACACACTGGTAGCTACTACCAGCTTTCATGGAATCGATTTTTTACGATGACGTCATAACATGTCCGCCTAAGATATAGTAGACAGTACAAATTTGAAATAAATCGCATGTATGCGTTAAGACAGGTACAATCTACTATTTTTTCTAGGAGAAGTTAGTACTAAAATTGATATTCTATTGATCTTTAGAGGTAATTGAAGTTACTTTCAGGTTTAAGCAGTAAAAATCAGTCCAAACTATCGATAGTGTTACCGGTAGATTTTCCGTGCGTAAAAATGACAGTTAAAATTAGGCGTAGCGGTTTGACAGTAAGAAAAAAAAGTCTGTAAAATGGGTCAAACCGTTCACGCCAAATTAATTAGGCTAGTGCCGCTGCAAAACCGAAAGTAGGGTGTTTTTATGAATTTTACATTTATTTTTGACAATATACTGCCATTTGTCCGAAGATGATATGTTCATGAACATATTGAATATGTATGATGCATATATAATCAAGCCACAGGTTCATTTCAGCACGAAAAATATGTCGAGTTGATGGGCGAAGCAAGACCTGTCGATTTTTTGTAGCTTATTGTGAAGTTGCAGTTCATGAAAATCGGGCACATGACAAATCAGCACAAAAATAAAACATTCTAGTGTTCCGTGGTATACATCTTTTCTACGTGTCATACCTCCTTTCCTTATTAAAATGAAATTTTACTGTATTGTTATCCATCGCTGGTTTGTTTTTAGCAGAGAATGACCTGTGCATGTTCAGAGAGGGTACCGTTTGAGCAGATTTCGCAAAGAGGGTACCGATATGGATATGCACCGTGCTAACACCGGCTTAAGCAGAATTCAATATTTAAACACAAAAATGGTGAAATTTTGAATTTAGAAACATACGCAGATGTGTTCATACGGCGGTCATCATGGAACCTTCAATGTGACAAAGTAGTGTCATTCCACAAATGAAAAGCGGCGCAAACTTTGCAATTTGAACTCTTCATACTAAATTTATTCAGCTTTCCACGATATCACTTAAATGTGCAACTGAAAGAAAATATGATAAACAAGATCAACAAGGAAAGGCGGCGTTGAATGAACGCTACCCCACACGACCCAGCAACAAATACCAGTGGCAAGGAGCCCAGGAGGATCCCAAACAAAAACAGGACAAAAGACAAAAGGCAGAGCACGGACAGGCCAATCACAAAAATGACACTTAAGAAGAAATAATTTGTAAATGATAAGGAGTTCAAAGAAAACTAATACATGATTGAATAATAGGCCCACAAAGTCAAATGGCACATGGGAAGGGGACAGGAGACCCGGGGAACGGGGTGGGGGGGGGGTAAATTAAAGAAATGAAACCAGGGACAAATGGGAAGATACTTACCGTAGACGAGAAAACAACAAGGGACAGACATGAACAGTTTGAAACAAAAAAGACATATCTGAGAAACACAACACAGAGGGGCACCGCCTTGGAACGGTCAACAGCATAAGTAGTGTTGGGGAGTTTTAACTGGTTAATAGTGCACAAAACCTCACGCTTAGCCCCACCATATTCCTATAAACGAGACTGTGTATATAACATGAATCCCCGCCAAGTGAAATTCTAACAGTTGTTATGGTTAGAAAAGGTGAAATAAGTAAAACACCGAAATGCTCATGTCGACACATAAAAAAGAAAACCCAATGACCATAACAAAAGCACTTAATGTCTTAAAGGAAGGCAGGGCAACGAGAAGATCAACTACAAGGGCTTGACGAAGCATAAAACATAATTGCAACCAGATAATACAATCTTAAAGTTATGAGAGCAACCTTGTTCTTACATATTTTTTATATGATTAGATTTCGCTTCCTTTGTACTTAAATAACATAAAATTCTAAATTACAAAATGCTTTATGCATATTGCAATGTTAATGATAAACCCTTTCATTAGGTTATAAGATATTAGTTTAAAATAAAACTATTTGGCATGTTTCCCCGTACATATATGTATGGTACAAGAATTGTTTCATGTAAAAGAAGATATGTTAAATAACCCATGTTAAAAATGAAAGTATCGACAGAAGCACTATATGACCTGGCACATTTTGCTGTATTTTATTTAAAAGAGAAGTATGTTGCGTGTCCGAACTTCAATATTATTTTGTGCAATTGGGCAAATTACGACCTCAAATGTTAAATATGTTCACATTACCGTAAAGACATCTGCTAGATATTTAAATGAGGTAAACATTAACTTTGCTTTACAATTCATTCAATGAGCGAAATGATAACGTATGCTGGTATGTTTTTTTTAGCTCACCTGACCACGAGGTGGTCAAGGTGAGGTATAGTGATGGGGCTATGTCCGGCGTCCGTCGTCGTGCGTTGTGCGTCGTTCGTCGTCAACAATTGGGTTGTTAACAGTCTAGCAGTCACAGTTTTGATTGGATCATCATCACACTTTGTCAGAATGTTTGTCTCAATGAAATACAGATCGAGTTCGAAGATTGGTTATCTCGGGTCAAAAACTAGGTCAAAGGAGCTAAAAATAGAAAAAGCTTGTTAATACTCTAGAGGCTGCAGCTTTCATCCAAATATTCTGGAAACTTGTCAGGAAGGTTGTCTTGATGATATCTAGGTCAAGCTCGAAGATGGGTCATCTCCGGTCAAGAACTAGGTCACAGGAGCTAAAAATAGAAAAAGCTTGTAAACACTATCACAATTGGGTTGTTAACAGTCTAGCAGTCACAGTTTTGATTGGATCATCATCAAACTTTGTCAGAATGTTTGTCTCAATAAAATGCAGATCGAGTTCGAAGATGGGTTATCTCGGGTCAAAAACTAGGTCACAGGAGCTAAAAATAGAAAAAGCTTGTTAACACTCTAGAGGCTGCAGTTTTCATCCAAATATTCTTGAAATTTGTCAGGAAGGTTGTTTAGATGATATCTAATTTAAGTTCGAAGATGGGTCATCTCCGGTCAAAAACTAGGTCACAGGAGCTAAAAATAGAAAAAGCTTGTTTACACTCTAGTGGCTGCAGTTTTCATCCAAATATTCTGGAAATTTGTCAGGAAGATTGTTTAGATGATATCTAACTTTAGATGATATCTAACTTAAGTTCGAAGATGGGTCATCTCCGGTCAAAAACTAGGTCACAGGAGCTAAAAATAGAAAAAAGCTTATTAACACTCTAGTGGCTGCAATTTTCATCCAAATATTCTGGAAATTTGTCAGGAAGGTTGTTTTGATGATATCTAGGTCAGGTTCGAAGATGGGTCATCTCTGGTCAAAAACTAGGTCACAGGAGCTAAAAGTAGAAAAAGCTTGTTAACACTCTACTGGCTGCAGTTTTCATCCAAATGTTCTGGAAATTTGTAAGGAAAGTTGTTTTGATGATTTCTAGGTCAAGTTCGAAGATGGGTCATCTCCGGTCAAAAACTAGGTCACAGGAGCTAAAAATTAAACAGAGGGCCATGTTGGCCCTAGATCGCTCACCTGACTTATCAAACTCATCCAAACAATTACCTAGACAAGCATTCTGACCAAGTCTCATGACAGGTGAGTCAAAAATGTGACCACTACAGTGTTAACAAGGATTATCCATATTTGAGCAGTGCGACCATAGTTTTTTACCCAGGTGACACATATTCAAACTTGACCTAGAAATCATCAAAACAAACTTTCAGACCAATTTCCAGGATACTTGGATCAAAACAGTAGCAACTAGAGTGTTAACAAGATTTTTCTATTTTTAGCTCCGGTGACCTAGTTTCACATGCGATTTCGAACTCATCCAAGCAATTACCTAGTCAAGCATCCTGACCAAGTTTGATGATAATTGAGTCGAAAATGTGACCACTAAATGTTAAAAAGGTTTTTCCATATTTGGGCGGTGTGACCTAGTTTTTCATCCAAGATGACTTATGTTCGATCTTGACTTAGAAATCATCAAAACAAACTTTCAGACCAATTAACAGAATATTTGGATCACAACAGTAGCCACTAGAGTGTTAACAAGATTTTTCTATTTTTAGCTTCTGTGACCTAGTTTTTCATTCGAGATGACCCCATGTTCGAACTCATCCGAGCTATCACCTAGACAAGCATCTTGACCAAGTTTGGTGACAATTGAGTCAAAATTGTGACCACTAGAGTGTTAACAAGGTTTTTCTATTTTTAGCTCCTGTGACCTAGTTTTTTATCCGAGATGACCCATGTTCGAACTTATCCGAGCTATCAACTAGACAAGCATCCTGATCAAGTTTGATGATGATTGATGCAAAAATGTGACCGCTAGTGTTAACAAGGTGACCTACTTTTTCATCCGAGATGACCCATGTTCAAACTCATCCGAGCTATCATCTAGACAAACATCCTGACCAAGTTTGATGATGATTGAGGCAAAATTGTTACCTCTAGAGTGTTAACATGTTTTTTTATTTTTAGCTCCGGTGACCTACTTTTTCATCCGAGATGACCCATGTTCGAACTAATCCGAGCTATCACCTAGACAAGCATCTTGACCAAGTTTGATGATGACTGATGCAAAAATGTGACCGCTAGAGTGTTAACAAGGTTTTTCTATTTTTAGCTCCGGTGACCTACTTTTTCATCCGAGATGACCTATGTTCGAACTCATCCGAGCTTTTACCTGGACAAGCATCTTGACAAAGTTTGATGATGATTGATGCAAAAATGTGACCGCTAGAGTGTTAACAAGGTTTTTTTATTTTTAGCTCTAGTGACCTACTTTTTCATCCGAGATGACCCATGTTCGAACTCATCCGAGCTATCAACTAGATAAGCATCATGACCAAGTTTGATGATGATTGATGCAAAAATGTGACCGCTAGAGTGTTAACAAGGTTTTTCTATTTTTAGCTCTGGTGACCTATTTTTCATCCGAGATGACCCATGTTCGAACTCATCCGAGCTATCAACTAGATAAGCATCCTGACCAAGTTTGATGATGATTGATGCAAAAATGTGACCTCTAGAGTGTTAACAAGGCTTTTCTATTTTTAGCTCCGGTGACCTACTTTTTCATCTGAGATGACCCATGTTCAAACTCATCCGAGCTATCACCTAGACAAACATCCTGACCAAGATTGATGATGATTGAGGCAAAAATGTGACCTCTAGAGTGTTAACAAGGTTTTTCTATTTTTAGCTCTTGTGACCTAGTTTCTCATCCGAGATGACCTATGTTCGAATTCATCCGAGCTATCAGCTAGATAAGCATCCTGACCAAGTTTGATGATGATTGAGGCAAAAATGCGACCACTAGAGTGTTAACAACTAAATGTGAACGGACGACGGACGGACGGACGACGGACAATCATCGATCCTAAAAGCTAACCTTGAGCATGCTCAGGTGAGCTAATAAGCTTGTTAACACTCTAGTGGCTGCAGTTTTCATCTAAATATTCTGGAAATTTGTCAGGAAGGTTGTTTTGATGATTTCTTGGTCAAGTACGAAGATGGGTCATCTCCGGTCAAAAACTAGGTCACAGGAGCTAAAAATAGAAAAAGCTTGTTAACACTCTAGTTGCTGCAGTTTTCATCCAAATATTCTGGAAATTTGTCAGGAAGGTTGTTTAGATGATTTCTAGGTCAAGTTTAAAGATTGGTCATGTCAGGTCAAAAACAAGGTCAAAGGAGCTAAAAATAGATAAAGCTTGTTAACACTCTAGTGGCTTCAGTTTTCATCCAAATATTCTGGAAATATGTCAGGAAGGTTGTTATGATGATATCTAGGTCAAGTTCGAAGATGGGTCATCTCCGGTCAAAAACTAGGTCACAGGAGCTAAAAATAGAAAAAGCTTGTTAACACTCTAGTGGCTGCAGTTTTCATCCAAATATTCTGGAAATTTGTCAGGAAAGTTGTTTTGATGATTTCTAGGTCAAGTTCGAAGATGGGTCATCTCCCGTCAAAAACTAGGTCACAGGAGCTAAAAATAGAAAATGCTTGTTAACACTCTAGTGGCTGCAGTTTTCATCCAAATATTCTGGAAATTTGTCAGGAAGGTTTTTTTGATAATATCTAGGTCAAGTTCGAAGATGGGTCATCTCAGATTAAAAACTAGGTCACAGGAGCTAAAAATAGAAAAAGCTTGTTTACACTCTAGTGGCTGCAGTTTTGATTCAAATATTCGGGAAATTTGTCAGGAAGGTTGTTTTGATGATTTCTGGGTCAAGTGTTAAGATTGTTCATGTCTGGTCAAAAACTAGGTCACAGGAGCTAAAAATAAAAAAAATCTTTTTAACACTCTAGTGGCTGCAGTTTTGATCCAAATATCCTGGAAATTGGTCAGGAAGGTTGTTTTGATGATTTTTAGGTCAAGTTTGAATATTGGTCGTGTCCGGTCAAATATTAGGTCACATTGCCCAAATATGGAAAAATCTTTATAACACACTAGAGGTCACATGTTTGACTTAGTTGTCATCAAACTTGGCCATGATGCTTGTTTAAGTCATTGCTTGGATGCGGTTGTGTCAGGTGAGCGATCCAGGGCCATCATGGCCCTCTTGTTTTTTCAATAGACTGTCTTTTGGCGAAAATACGCTGTTTATAAAATGTTCTCATTGCAATTAATCATAATTGAAAAAAATGTAATTTCAAATTAATATTATTGCAATTCAAAACGAACAACAAGTAATTGTCCACTGATTAAAAAAAAATGGAAAATTATGACTATAATTATGCTTGAGCAGAAACATATAAAATATGGTGCCTCGTGACGTAAAGATACATGTGTATAACAAAGAGTGTGTGAAGTTGTACCAAAAAGTTTTATGATATTAACATCTTCATACCAAAACGATGCAAATTATTTTTAACATGAATTATACAAAATGCATTCAAGTTTTTATATACAAACAATATTTCTTTGTCAGATCAGTGCCGGTTATTGTTCCATATCAAAACTGGTATTAAAATAAACAGTCACATTAAACCAAATGGTATTATTCTTTTTACTTTTTTTCCGATGAATAGGGTAATTTATTTGTGTTATAATTTCATCATTGTAAGTTTATTTACAATTATGTGTACAGCATCAACAAGATCCGTTGTTTAATCATTTACCAATCGTAATTTTGCCTGTTATTTCCCTGAATTTGTCGGGAATTTTCTTGAATGAAGCTGGAGATGCATTATATTTATAAATGACAGCTAGACAAAACAGCATCAAGCTAAGCACCAATACGAAACAAATGTTAAATGTGAGTATAAAGTAAGATGTGTCTACAGCATTGCCAAATTGAATTTACACACATGGAGGCTATGTTTGATCTCATTGTCTCATTTTGCAATCACTAGATGAAGTTTTAAACTTAGATTTATGTAGTAATATTTTAATTATTAAGCGTCCTCGAGATTTAATATCACGTAAACATTGGATAAGCACAATTGGTACTGCAACAGTATATTGCGTATCATGTAAGTGTATCATGTATTAAGGCAAGATGACAAAGTAAATATTTGTGGATTTTAATGTATGATTTTCTTATCATTATTGATTCGGGACATGGTTATCTAACGGCTTATATCATTTACATTTAGTTATGAGTTAGCGTGTATTAGACTGGATGTTTTCAGCATCTTTGAGGAAAACAACCATTAACAAACAATACAATAGATACGCGTATAAGACATCAAGTCAGCATTAAATTATGTAACAACAAGTAAGCAGTTATAAAAATGTTGGCTACTTTAATGAAATCGATCAGCTAAATATTTTTTTGGCATATACTTTATACTTTTATCACATCTTTACAGTATAAACTTTAAAGTTAGATCAAAAGGAACAAGATACTGTAACACCACTATAGCACCGCACCACCGAGAGTTTCATTAAATATGTTTAAAATGGAAGAGAATGTTAAAATTTATAAAACTGTATTTACTTAAGTAAATTAATAGCCGGATGTTTCATATTCACTTTCCCTATTATTTCAATCAATTGCTATTAACATGGCGTCTTCTATTTAAGAAACAATGACGAAAAAAGTATAATGTTGTTTTTTTTTCATGTAATTCATTTTATCATATGATGTATAAATTGGTTTTGTTAAATTGCTTACTTTTAATGTATACACCAACGAATTATTAAACTAGGTTGACGGGCCTTATTTGCTCACTAGTATTTTCCTGCCTCGCACGTGAAAAACAGATAGGATAAAATGATAAATTTTATATAAACATTATTTCGGATTTATCAGTTGTTATACATATGTTGTCCTCAACACAGAATTAACGATCCTGCACATGAATTATAGGCACATGTACATATGCAGCAGACATATGTTTTGGATGAGCATTACTTATTGCTAAAATGATTACAACTATGTGGATAACTTTGTATTTTTTTGCAGTCTTTATTATATCACAAGATGAAAATCATTCTAAGTAATATCAGGGATGACCGAGTCTGATAAAATTATGTTGATTACAAATTTAATGTGAAAATGTGTCCTAATATATACTTATTAGTGCAAACATGTTTTGTCCTGATTTATATTGTTGCCTTATTGGCATGATTGCATTTTGTGACAAACGATTTATGAACATTGAAAACAAGGCTAACAAGCGTATTTATCTAGATGGACTGAATGAGGCTGTAATAAGTTATTTAAAATCAATTACCTTCTCTCTTATACAGCTTCATTCAATACAGTTTCATTTGTCAATAACATTATGTATTTGAAGGAAATTTAATTAAATGTATCGACTATTCTAATCTAAAATTACTCTGTTTGTCTCTAAAACTATATCCATTGGAATGCGAAATTAATCCCACGATACTGAACTTGTAATATATGAATCCAATAATTGTCATTTTAAATTACATTCATTTCGTTCACCTTTATTACTTGGGTTGCCTGATATCGTGGTGCGCTAAATAAATACGGTCTTTACATCAGTTGTTATTGTCCAATTTGTAATTTACATGTCAATGATTTGATTTTACCGATAGGAAAAGTTAATTCGTTAACCAGACAAGTAATTGTAAAGTCAAATAAAGCAAAATCCATGCTTCTCATAAACCATAAACCATTTTTGCATGAGCCGTTTTCAAGTAGACAGTCTGGAAATTGAAATTGCAATTTATTTTACATTTGCATTTATTGTTTCAATAAAATGTCGATGTTATCAATGTGGAATAAATGTAAATGTTATTGGGTTTTATTTCGTTCACAAAGTTTTAATTAATTGGACATCTGAATATGTGCAATATAAAATCAGTTTGAAGGCGAGGGTGGGGTTGGGGCGTCCTTTGCCGTAGTCGCTACGAATGAGCTCGTTGATTTCAAAACATTTGCTACTCACTGATGTGTTCCTGTGACTTAAATCCCAAACAAAATAGCTTTTAGGTTACAAATGATAAAAACGTATGCAGCAATACAATTTATGTGTAAACATGAATTGATTGTGAAGAGTTTTTAGTAATAATGATATTATTATAATTATATTAATATAATACATGTGTACCTTAATTTTCCAGTGTATGTACGTAATATAGGTTGATATTCATAAAAGCATATTCTTATGACACAAATAGTTCTAATAACATAAGTATACCTTATCTCGGTCGCAATTATGCAAGCGTATTCTTATTATAATACTTGTAATACTCTTGGGTCCCTGCCATTACTATGCACTGTTTAAATCAGAACAATACACATTCATTCTGCTATCAAAAATTTAACTAAGCTGTCTTGTCATGATTAACCTGATATGATTGGGTTAGAAAGATGCATATTAAGGGTTATTTGAACGGACGTAAAAATACAAAAAATCTTAACTAATTCATATAACTTTTTTCCATGTTATTAGTAGATATATTCTCAGTATAAAGAAATATAAAGGTTTATAGACTATGCCGTGTGAATACTGGTTAAACAGTTTGCAGAATACTATAATATTACCTATGTTTTATATTGCTAATATCTGCATATCAGTAACGCTTTAAGGTGTCTTGAATAGAAATGTTGACGTATTTTATTCTACTTTGCACTATGTTATGTTCATATCTTGTTTTATCACAAATATAGAAACTATATATATACAAAACTTACTTAACCCCCTCCGATCAGATTCACATTTAATTAACATGACAACAGTTCCAAAACTGTCATCAATAAGAAGCTAATGTGTGCATTGTTTCTGGTTAATTAATAATGGTGATTATTTTGTTTCATACGTAATAAACAAAAGAACGTTAAATACATTTGTAACTCACAGACAATTCCAAATACTAGATTGACAAGTGTCTCTACAAATCACTTTAAGACGTTAGCGTTAAATAAACGTTAACATATTTTTTGTAAAAATATTACCAAAAGAAAACAAACATATAAGCATGTAATACTTGAATTGATATTTAATATTGCATAAATTACATACCAGTTTTTATAAATTGTCTTGTTAAGCAAAAATAAAATAATATAAGGAATATATTGATCGTGCACTTTAGTGTTTTTAAAAGTATATGACAGTTTTTGATCATTTACAGAGTTGATGAAATATTAAATCACACAAAAAAACTCGACGCAGCAATAACATCCCAGACAATTGCAATCACGAGAGACAATAAGAAATGCCTGTCATAGCATATGTTCTGCAAACAATATGATATTTATCACTTCGGTAGACAACAATTACAAGCTAACAATAATTTGATGATCTCTATACATTTTAAAAGAGTAATAAAACTTGAAATTGCAATGATGAAAACTGACGCTCGATTCATTACTGTACTAGATTGGACGCGCATTGTTTAAACAAAACAATGAAGAAATGACAGACATCATAAAGATGGTTTATGTTATTCTGCTCGATATTTGTACTTTGATTTATATTGTGCTTTTTGGTAACGTCTTTGAGTTAAATTAAAGCAGCATATGCTTGTGACACGCATCGTACGATCATGTTAAAATTAACTCGACGGGAAATTTCGTTACCCGTAAGTGTATATTTGTACTTAATCATCTTTAAAAATTGGTGAAATTCTGTATCTGTATTGGCATTCCTTACATAATTAGGATAGCAAATAAAAGTCGTCACTATAATGTAGGTGGAGCATTTACAAAATGACTTTTTTAAATTGTATTCTTATTGGTCTTACGTTAGCTGTCTTCTTTGTTGACACATATTATTACTAAAGAGGAATTTCATCAGGTATCCTTCGGTTCATAACCAACAGTTTCTTTTTTATGTATTCATTTATTATGTAAAAATTATAAACGAGTCATATGTTTTACATGTTTAACGACGTATACATGCAATATATTGTTTTCATGTTTACATTGTTCATATATTTGGTTGTATGGTTATTTGGTACTTGATAGTGACTATGTTATGTGTGTTATGTGAATGACTGTCATATCAGATTTTAATTAAAATTCATTAAGGAGTCCACAGGTAGATACTGATGAACAACGAATACGACTTTATAAGCATATACAATTATTTTTCAGCATAAGGGTAATGCATCAAGGTATCATTTTTATCTACATTTGATACACATATTTGCAACACTTTAGTTGCAATTGAAGGTTACAGTGTTCGTATATTTGAGTACTATATCATATCTTATACTTGATAGTGACTGTGTATATTATGTGAATGGATGTCATATGAAATTTAAATTTAATTCAACCACATAGAAGACAATCAACAGGTAGAGACAGTTAAAAAATGAATATTACTATTCAAACACATAAAGTTCGAAGTGATCATACGGACAAGGTAGAAAGGTACCAATTTTTATACACATCTGATATGCATTTACCAGTATATTTTGTTTTGCAAAACATGTACTATACGTTCACAATATGACGTTAGGCTCTACAATTTGACATAGAATTAAACGACATATCTTATATTATAATATTATATTATATATAGAAATTATATAATTAAGATCAATAAATAGGGATAGGTTCAATACAGTAGGGTGAACGTTTCGGTTGTCAAAAATAGCGTTTTTCGTGCGTCCGTTTTTCGTGTAACGTGCGTGCGTATAGCGTGCAACGTGCGTTTGCTGAAACGCTTTCTCAAGCGTGCATCGTTTACAAGCGTTTAACGTTTATCGTTTTCCGTGTATCGTTTTTCGTTTATCGTGCGTCTGAAAGCGTGCGTTTCTTATTCCCAGAAACGTTTAGCGTGCGTCTGCGTTCGTCTAAGCGCTTAAGTACTGTGTTTTGCGTCTGTTACTCTTGAGAAGTAAAAGAATTTCTTAGATAGATATATTATGTAAATTTGTTGTTTCTTAAACATGTAAGAGATGTTCTGTGTCCCTGTCAAAGAATAGAAATATTATATAAAGAAGTATTATTGTGATATTTACATTAAAATACTGGTCAGATTTCTACATGCTTAAAGCCGAAGATCAATTAGTTTTAATCCTATTTTACATACGCATAAGATATACTTACTAATTAATTGCAACATTTTTGATATTCAATTCAGCAAACAGATGTTTATATGCGTACCAATATATATTAGATACGAGGTTCGTCAGACATCAAATGATGTGATCAGACTAGCACCCCACCCCCTTTACAAGTTCATCTTCTGACTTTTCATCAAAGACTGTCCGAACCCTATCCGAATACTATTTAGGGTGATAATTATTTTAGACAGTTCCTTCCTCTTTTTCTTGACGGATTTATATTGATATGTAACAGCCTGGCAGGCACTCGAACCCCTGACGCTCGGAATACGATTCCGCGGCTCTTGAGTTCCTCTGAGCTATTCGGCCGCTTACACGTTTTACTTGTTTAAATACTGAATAGTTATAAACCTACTGTGTATGCAAATATTGTTTCGAATTTCCCATGCTTACTTAGCATTGTGAATTAATTTCTAGCTGGGCTATACAAATGTTTGTCAGTCACAGGGTGAGAAAAAAGTGCACCCTGACATGTACTCGAACCCGTGACCATCTAAATACTGTACCGCAGCTGTACCGACATTTGTTAATAGTTTCATTATTTGTACATGTATAGTGAACATTTTACTAATTATACATTGTACATTGTACTATTTCTATATTTTTGTACAAATAAAAATAACTAGATATTTTTCTAGATAAAAAATTCTATGGTGGCTAAAATATAGCATGTTGAACTTTTTAGACATGTAATCACAACAGACAGGCTAAGCCACCCTTTACAAAATTCCCCTATCTGTCAGCTCATAATCAAGCCATAGACTACTATTTTTGTATGTGACCTGTGCTTTTACTGGTCACTTACAAACCATATAACACTGATAGCGAACAGATGCCCAGGCTGGTCTGGATCCATGCTGGTCGCAAACCCATTATGTTGCTTTTATCGTGACGGGGCTCAAATATATCTTAATCTTATATGAGGTCCATAATATAACCCACTTTGATAAACATATATAGCTTTCTTGATTTTTATTCTGTATATTATCTAAAATCACTTTTAAGGTTTATCAATCCGTTACAATCATTACTTAACATAATACCCCTTTGAGATACCCAAGATGAGCCTGTGTCGCCCTTTGCTAACTTAAAAGTATATAACCTATCCATATATAACCATATAATTCTTTGAAGATTTTTCTCAGCTCGGTAAGATAGGTATGCTGTAGTCCCAAGTCACTTGTTTAAGCCTCGGTCTCACTTACTCCCGGCAGAGCCCAGACCCATCCCGGTAAGTTACCGGGATGATCCGGGATGAAATTATTGTTGCGGTCACACTTACCCCGGCAGCACTACGGTAGTTCCCTACTAACCACCCAGGATGCGCTCCGGATCATCCAGGCAGAGCCCAGGTGAAGCTACGGTTCATGCCGGTGCTTCCCCTGTCGTTCCCGGATGACGCCGGAAGAGCCCCGGTTGACCCAGGCAGAGCCCTGGTCGATCCAGGCAGAGCCCTGGACGATCCAGGCAGAGCCTCGGTAGAACCCCGGTGGATTGAAAACGCCCGAAAATGATAACATTGATACATATTTTTTATTTAATATAATATCTAGTGTTCCAGAATAGTAATTCATGATGATTTTCTGAAAAATCCTTATGCCATACTGGATAGAAAGGAAATGGGAAGGCTTTTGATACAAACAAGTTCAATCATCGCAAATTGTCCTTATTCTTTTTAAATGATCCGGGCTTTGCCGGGGCTCTACCGGGATCAACCGTAGCTCTACCTTTATCCTCCGGGGCTCTGCCTGTCAAGTTACCGGGGCTCTGCCGGCATATACCGGGGCTCTACCGTAGCTCTACCGGCTATATCATACCCTGGATCATCCCCGGTTTGTGCCGGCAGAGCTAGGGTGCTTTCCCAGTATAACCCTGGTCGTTCCCGGCAGAGCTAAGGATGAAGCCGGCAAAGCTATACCTTCCCGGATCATCCCGGACCACCCCGATATTAAATATTTTATTCCATCCGGGGTCGAATGCCGGATGTTCCCGGATCATCCCGGATCATCCAGGACGTTGCAGGCAGAGTTACGGATGTACCCCGGTTGTACCCGGTCGTTCCCGGATCACCCCGGATGTCTACCGGGGCTCTGCCGGGATGTAAGTGAGACTGTAGCTTTAACTTCCCTCAAGTAAGTTATAAACCTAGACATAACTGATAAAATTCTAACTATAATATTCTTAATATATAAATTTACATCAACCACGGATTTATATTACAAGGATCGGACACTTTCGTTTAGCTTAAAGTCCCGTCGCGCGCATGCGCGGAATCGGATAAAGGTGGACAGGACGAGATGGCGGAACGTGCGGAGTACGAAATATGACAGATTTTCACCGGAGTATGTGGTGTTATTGCAGCTTTGTGAAAAATTATACACATATGAATGTATTGATACAGTATCATTTTGTGTCGCTAAAGTATTATTATATGAAAATATGCTGATAGAACGCTGCAACGCTTAGTCAAAAAGTACCTAATTTAAAAAATATTCGCCTATTGTTTAGGCATACTCTCTACACTTCGCCGCCCTTTTACTTCAAGCACGAATTATTACCGCGATTCAGAATAAGATAATTATTTTTTACATGGTTTAATGATGGCATTGCAAAAAAACGTTTCTTGATTGCTAAAAAACTTTTAAAGAAATTCATGTTTGAAATGTGTCTTTATTTCTGTGAATTATTTCCAAATGATTTGTACATTTTTTATTTGATTACCTGTATATTAGTATAAATATAGTAAATATTCTACTATTAAGTGTATTAAATATATTTTCAGATCATTCTAGACAAGCATTCCTATATAGATGAATTCATTAGATTGACAAGGAAGAAACTTTTTATTGGCATAGAGAACAGCTGTTTTATAATATTATTTTTTATTTTGAAACATAATTTTTTCATAGATATCCTAAACAATTCACGTCAAATGATTTATTTATCACATGTTTATTTTCATCATTTTTCAGAGAAAGGACTATACAAATTTAGTTGTATATTTTCAATTTCATTTATAAATGTTAATAAAGAAAATAGATTTACATTGTATTTATATATATCCTCTTCAGAATCATTTTCTTACCACATATGCCATGAACTGTAGTTAAAGACCGCGCATATACAAAATATACATTCAAATTATATTTGTTTTTGAAGATTGAGTGTTGCAATTATCACATGTAACCTGGTAATGAAAGTTTGGAAATAAAGTTTTTTAATTATCACTTACCCCCCTTCAAAAGTAATTAAACTTGAAAGAAATTTAAGCGATGTGTTTTAAAAACGGTGTATTCAATTATGCTGGAAAACGTACAAAAGAATAAAACTAATTGGTTGTCAAATGTAAAATCAATGTTATATACGTTTGGTTATGGGTATGTTTGGGAAAACCCTTTAAATTGTAATGAAGTCACATTTATTATACAATTTAAACAGCGTTTGTTAGACTGTTTCACTCAAGAATGGAAAAGTAGCTTAGAGAACAACAGAGTGTTAACTGTATATAAGCATATTAAACATGACTTCAAATACGAGAGTTACCTGAGTTCTGTTAAAAACAAATTATTTAGACAATTTATTACAAAATTTAGATTATCCGCTCACAAATTACGCATCGAAACAGGAAGGTATGGACAAAATAGAATTGAAAGAACTGAAAGACGTTGTGAACTATGTAATTCTTCTGATATTGAAGATGAGTTCCATTTTTGTTATTATGTGTCCCAAGTATAAATGGATTAGGAAACGTTATATTGACAATTATTATTTTGAACGACCTAGCATGTTTAAATTTCTTAAATTAATGTCAGTCACAAACATAGATGTTTTAAACAAATTAGCATGCTATCTTAATTGTGCTTTAAAAATCAGAGCCAACGAACTGCTATAATTTAATGTTTGTATAACCTCCACTAGTGACATTTGTTAAAAAAAACAACAACATTAAATACGTTATATTCAGAAATTGCCAGAGTTACTGTGGCGATTTGTACTGTTTCTGTTACACATAAAATGTTATTCAGAAAGTTTATTTATCTCTCTCTGTACTCATGCTGTAATTGATTTGACTTTTGTATTATATGTATTGTATTTATATAGACGAGGAGCGTAGAGCTCAAGTCTACAATAAAGATTTTGTTCTGTTGTTCTGTTCTGTAAAAAATAATCAACAGTTACTTTTATTTCGCAAAATACTGACTCAAACTGTAAAGATTTTTATTGTTTTTCTAGCGTTACATTAAAAAGTATAATAAATATCTTTCTACAGGCATTCAAATAAAAAGAATAATTAAAATAAAAATATACGAGTGACATTAAAAAGGCCGGCATCGATACAGCCACACGAGAGAACTTTACTGTTACGATGATTGTCTACTTCACTGCACCGACATTTGAAAACAGATTTACAAAAAATAATAATGATATAAATGATGAATGAAATTTAAATATTCTATGAATATGGCAATATTGACAATCTCGGCAATATTTTGTACTAAAAAATGCATAAATTTTCTTCACGTGTAAAGGCCGCAATACATTACCCGTAAAACAATTGTGTTTTAATAAATTTGACTACATAACCCAACAAATCTTAAATATTGCATCTTTGATCATCTGTGAATAACTTACATCGGCTTCTTTTTTTGTTTTGAAACTGAAAGTATCATGGTACCGTAATAATAAATTTCAAATACCTGCTTTTTATATAAAAAAAATGTAAATTTACCGCGGATTTCGTCAAGTTAATTTTTTAACCGTCGTTGCGGACAGATAAACTGTACCTTTAAAAAATAAATTAGATATTTGAATTAACCAAGTATTTTTCTTCAAAATAAACTTTAAATTTCCAAAATCGGATAATAAATGAAAAAGCTATATGGTATTTTGTAAAGTAGGTATCCGTTGCGAACGGGCATTTACGCTTCGCACCGGTAAATTATCGATCGATGTACCTTTATCGGGTGCACGACAAGATATTTAAGCATTTATATAGGGTTAACTGGGAGTGTCCGATCCCTGTAATATAAATCCGTGCATCAACCCATTTTGCATACTAATATATCTTTTGGGACCTGTACAATTTCAATTGATTGTAATTTTAATTTTCATACAATATCAATTTTATGCTTCATAGGTAGGTCAGTTCATTAAAAAAGGCATAATACAAGATCCCTATGAAAAATAATGTAATTGATAACTCAATCCAAATCAACTTTATTAATTAAAAGCTTTCATTAGATGACTTAAAAAAGAATATTTCAATAATTGTCCAGGAAAAATATAAATGTTCTAGTAAATTTTATCTTGACCCCAACTATTAAAGAAAGCAGTGCCACATAAAATGTTGATACACCGGGTAATTTTACCTAAAACTTAACCTCTTAGGAAATGATACAGAATTTTTTATATAACATAAATCTATCATATTAATTAACAAACATATGTAATTGACTAAAATAAGGTAGTCCTAACAAATTTCACTAAAAAATATGAGAATTATGGCAAATCTCCTAAGATGCCTTAAAATGTCCAAGATAGTGCACTAAATCACACAAAATATGAAAATTTTACCTAATTAAAAGAGCCTTAGAAATTAAATAAAGCTACAAGAGGAACATTAATCTATCATATTAATTAACAAACATATCTAATTGACTAAAGTAAGGAAGTCCAACCAAATTTCATTACAAAATATAAGAGTTATTGCAAATTTCCTAAGATACCTTACTGTCTTAAGATAGAACTGCACCAATTCACTACAAAATGGGGATTTTTACCTTATTATATCAGCTTAGGAAATGAAACAGAATTATAAATGCAACATAAATCTATTATATTAATTAACAAGCATATCTAATTGATTAAAATAAGAATATCTCAATAAATTACATTGAATATTCAAAAAATTATGGCTTATTTCCTATGATGTATAACTATACAAGCTAACACACTAATTCATTAAAAATGGGAGAAATATTACCTGATTATAACCTCATGGTAAATGAATCAAAGTTATATAAGCAACATAGAATTATTATATTAAGTTAAACCTACATCAAATTGACTTATATAAGAAAATCCCAACAAATTTCATTGCAAATTAAGAAATAATGGCTAATTTTCTATAATGCCTTATTAATAACTTTACCACACTAAATCATTGAAAATTTGGGTAAGTTTACCTTGTTATAACCTTTTGGTCACTGAAACAAAGTAAGTAAAGCCAAATAATGTTATACTATCAAGTAACTACTACATCTAATTGAGTAAAATAAGAAAACCCCATTGAATTATATTGACAATGAAGAGAGATAAGGTAAATTTTCTATGATGCCTATTTGTTCAAGCAAATACATTACATATTTAAAAATAGGGGTAATTTTCCCTTATTATAACCTCCTAGGAAATGAAACTAAGTTAGTAAGGCAACATATCACTATAACATTGAGTAACAATTACATCTGTTTGATTGATATTGAAAAAATCCACCAAATTTCATTGAAAAATAAAAAAAAAGGTATGGCAAATGTCCTATAATGCAGACAGAGGTGTTCAGATCCACTATCAGTAAGGAAGTGTTCCCTTCCCTGTCAGGGGACCATTACTGACATGGTATATGGAATCACAAAAAAGATACTGTAAAACTGATTTTTTCATTTTTACAGCTCTAAACTATTCACTAATGAGGGGACATAAGATATGTTAGTTAACATAAACCCGTTTAAAATACATGAATGGCTAGCTATCATTTAACCCTTTCGCTGCCAGAGGGTTATTGTTTTATTGTTCACCTATTTGCCAGAGGATTTTTCTAAGAAATTACTATATTATTAATTAATATAATTATTTATTATTTGTTATTAGTATTATAATAATTATATATGTTTCCAAATCTGTTAGTATAATAATAATTATTGTCGATGGTATATACTTTTCTTTATATTTATTATTATTTCTATTATCATTATTATTAATTTATTATTATAACTATTATTTTTATAGAAAGGCTAAAGCTGTCCATATGGCAAATACGCCGAAAATAACAGGGATGGCTTAAGCCGTCCCTATGGCAGTGAAAGGGTTAATCAAATCACTAAACGATCTAGCTTAGAAGTTGTTAAAAATTTATATGATAAGGATATTTTATTAACGTGTAGCGTATTTCGTTTTGCATGCGTTTGTGTATTTCGTTTCATAAAGGGTGCGTGTAACGTGTGTTCGTACAGCATGTAACGTGCATGCGTTTTTTTTCACAACATGCGTTTTGCGTGTAAACTGAAACGTTCACCCTACTGTATCACATACACTAAATAAAGACCGTTTAAAGTGAAATAAGAGTAGTTGTTTTTCATTTACACGCCTATAGTATAACGCTACCATTTAGCCATCTTTACATAATGTTTTTATAACGCTAATGAGGTCATGTCAAATTATATGCATGGATGTGCAATACCATATTTACTGAGTGGCAAAATCAGCACTGGTGTGTGATAAAGCATATTAATACAGGGAAGTCAAAAACCGCGGGTCTGGCCGGGCTTTGACTAAAATGCCCGGCTATAGACTACATGTGTATATTTAAAAGAAAATCAAATAAAAACAATTAAAAAATATGTAGAATTCTAAACCTATCAATGAAATTTTCAGTGTCAGTTCTAGTCGGGGGCCACCATTTACAATGTAACTCAATGATAAAAGGAGGGGTAACGGAACAAATCTCAACTTTTCGGATAAATAATAAACGTCGAGTGTTCCGAGTGAAAAGGGAAGCGGTGCATGTAATACCGAATGACAATTTTAAAACGGAAAGAAAGAAAGGAATTTTTAACGACTTCCCTGTTCATAGGCTTTGCCTAATTTCATATTACATATTAAGCGCAGGTCAATAAGTTTCAATTCTAAGTGATATGAAAAATATTTTCTGTTGTGCTGTCTTTGTAAATCCAATAATTTTCCTTATTTTTTTCCTCTCGATTACAGTTTCAGACCTAAAATAAAATTGCGTTCTTAATATTTATATAGATCTATACTAATATATTGTAAAGTCCTAGAAATTTTACCTTTTTTAGTGATTTCGCTGATTATTTCTACTTTCACTTTCGTTTTGAGAAGCTTTTACTGGCGACAAGACAGTAAATCATATGCGGTATCCTAATCGAACATACAGGACATCAACTTAAATCTACGTATTGTGCCAGCAATTTAATCATTCTTGATTCTGGAAGCTTTTCCTTTAATGTTATCCATTTCCCTCAATGTTATCCGTGGTAGAATCCTGTGTTTTTAATCTGTTTTCGTGACTTCTGTCAAAATAGTTAATTCCTTTATTTTACACTCAAGATTATATAGTTCGATTGTTTATGATGCAGCCTCACTTAATATATAGATTTGCCACATAAATCCATCTGAATTTAATTGTTACCACTGTATATTTATAAAAATTTGCAATGAATTTTTCTTTGAACTTTGAACTTTTATTTTCAAATTCTAGGCCTCTGAGAGGCATCAGAACACAACATATTAAACATGAACAAATGACGTAATACAAATTTGCTATATAACATGAACAAATGACATGATACAAATTTGCTATGACTAGATAAACAGAAAATTATCATATCAGACTAAATTTGAGAAATATCAGACAAAATTTGAGCAATATCAGACACTGAGCCATTTCTAACACATAGGAAAATTTGCTATATAACATGAACAAATGACCTGATACAAATTTGCTATGACTAGATAAACAGAAAATTATCATATCAGACTAAATTTGAGCAATATCAGACAAAATTTGAGCAATATCAGACACTGAGCCATTTCTAACACATAGGTGATAAAAATACATGTTAGCCTTAAGAAACATAATATTATACTACACAATACTATTTACTATCAAAATGTATACATATATTACACAACCTCGTTTATCATTTGAAAACATGCATTACTTTCCTGCAATAAACAGCAAGTTTAACAAGCTCGTTTTTGTCTGTACTATTCATTAGCAATGAATATTTCAAAGTATTAGGATTACTAGTATATCTTACTGAAAATATTTACGACGCTCCTGCTTAAAAAAGTCACACACAAAACAGGTAATGAAATTCATCCCCTAAAGAGTTTTGTATTTACATAAATGACATGTTCTTTCATCTCTCGGGATACCAAAGAATCTCCCTTTTCTATAGGTAATCTATGGTTCGTACATCTGAACTTTAAAATAGCATTAGACAAATGGTAAGGCAAAGTATCTAGATAATTTTCAAAAACAAAGGAATCTTTGTACATTCTGTAATTAAGGCTTTTACTGGACTCAGCCACAAAACTATGCCATTGTTGTAAATATTGATCTCTCAATCTAGTTCTAAACAATGTTCTTGAACAATTGCCTGTGAAGAAGGTATATTATACATCCAGTAATTTGACATGCCCAGAGAGTCCAAATAAATTGTGTACATAATTGATCCAAGGTAGTTTTACATTGTTATCATCACTACACAACTTATAAGAAACATTATACAATATATGACATATTTTCTCAGGTTTAGCATTTAAAATTCTATTCCAGTAACATAAAATATGAGCCTTAACATGAATAGACAAAGGTAGCACCCCTAGTTCACCATATAGCATACAATTAGGAGTGCTTTGTTTTAACCGAAGAATAAGTTTATAGAATTTTAACTGAAATTGATCTATCAAGTCTAAATTTTCAATTCCCCACACTTCACTTCCATATAACAAAATGGGTGCTACCATTGTATCAAACAAATGTATTTGCATACTAATAGGCAGGTTCAGCCTTCTAGACTTTACTATTACAGAGAACATTGCTTTTCTAGCTTGTTGTCAATGTCGGCCATTTTGGACTATTACGTAGAGATTACGTAGTGAATGCAAGGGATAGTTCTTTATCCGATTGCGCATAAAAAGGAACACTTTACATTAACTTTTTTACTTTCGATATTAGCGCATGATAGCTTATAAATATATCTAAAAATCATTTGTTGAGGCTGTGACAAAAATTTATTTCGGTGCTAGGTTGAGTGCATTTCAGTTCTTACATAAACTCGTTTAAAATACATTTCTAGCTACCTTACAGTACAGTATAGATCTATATGATAATCAAAATTTATCGCTTAAACGTTCTACATGTAGCTAAAGTTGTTAAAAACTTAAAATGATTACGATGTTTTAATAAAGGTTTAGAAACGTTTTCATTTTGCGTGCGTTTTAGCGTGCGTATATCGTTTAGCGTATTTCGTTTAGCGTATATCGTTTTGCGTGCGCCTGCGTATTTCGTTTCGTTTTGCGTGCGTATAACGTGCGTTCGTATAGCGTGTAACGTGCGTTCGTATAGCGTGTAACGTGCGTTTTGCGTGTAAACTGACACGTTCACCCTACTGTAACACAGTAAATATCATATTTTTACACACAAAAAAATAAATATAGGTATATCAGTATCGTCCATTTCAACAGAAACGATATAATTTATAGAAATTGAAATGAAATTTAATTCATGTATTCATTCACCTTCTTTCTTTATAGATTTTATAACATGTTCGTAACGTTTTAATCATTTAATTAGATATAACATAATGATTATATAAAGTTATATCTAAATGCAAGTCGTTTTCATACACTGTTCAGTTTACAATGGTAATTCATCTGTTTCATTTATTGTAGAATTGACTGACATTTTTTCATTGTGCTAAATGAGGGACAGGAAGTGCAAGAGAGACGACATTAAATACATTAAATTAACTGTCTGTATGTATTATCCCAGCAATGAAGCTTAATAAAATGAATCTAAACGACTTTAATGAGAATAAGATATTACCAGTGGTTTATCAGGTACAAGTAATGTATTCTAAATATTTTAGTTAAACGATTGTCTTGACTGTGCATATTGAAACGTCGAATATGGGAGGTTGTATCACTACGATCGCAATGGAAGTGTGATGTGGTAATTTGTAGCAATTGTTAATTGTCTTTTGAAGAATTCGCTGGGAAATATTTAGACAAATCCTTGCTTATATAGAAAAGGTTTTCTTTGTATAGTTTGATCCAAATACAAAACTGTAATAATCCTCCACAATCTGGAGCATGAGGCGAAATAAAAAAAAACTTGATTTGTGACTATGTTAAATGACTTCTCTTAAAGTCATTGCAGCGTTATCTAAACGGCTTATACGTACCTGCTGTATAAAACGAATGTTGAATGTTTTAAAAAGATTTTTTTCATGGTACAAGAACCTATAAATTTCTTTTCATTCAATTTGAACCAATTTAGAAAATTTTTGAAACACAAATTTTAACTCGCATTCAAGTTCATACAAGAAAATGCTTGATTTGATAGAACTATCTGGCTTGTTTTTTTAATTATTAGGGTATATTTAAATTTTAATCAATGCTTGAAACAATCTGTTTTTGTATATAATTCTATTTAAAACAAAAAAGTCAAGTGTGCATTACTTTTAATGAATTCACTTCAAAAATACATAATTTAGTTTAAATATAAAAGAAGTCATATAATTATTACAATCATTCTTTACGAATATATAGCTTGAATAACGAAAATAGTCAAATTAAACTTTAAAAATCGAAAAACAGCCTTTATTGTTCTTGATTTTTCATTTTCTTTGCTTACTTCTTTATTATAACAGACATTTTATGCCTTCTACAGTCATACGTATATATAACTGGCAATAGGCCAGCTAAGTGGCATGATTTAAGGATTACCAAAATGGATTGTACCTTACGTATTTTTTGCCCACAGTTAAAGTCGACAATGTCAAAAGGAGTGTCATATATATATTTAAAGACAATTATAAGTGTGCTGTTAGAGTACATTTATCTGAACTTATCGAATTACTACTCAGTTGATTTGTGAGAGCCAAATATTTTTTAATACAATCACTGTTATTCCGTTGTTTTATGTTTAGTTTAAACATATTTTATTGCATTTAATACATGTTTACAAATATATCATACAAATAATGAGTATATATCAAAATGCAAATGGGTTGGACAACAAGTTCTTACAACATTAGATTAAACCCTTCCCAGTTGTTTTATGTGTGCACAAAATTAGGTGAAACTAATTTGTCTTCGAGCTAAAGTTTATGATGTCAGGATATTTTCAAACAAAACTAATTCTAAAACTAAAGCACTCCAATGGGATTACGGAAAGTCATTTTAAGTGAACTTAGCTTCTTATTAGTGCAGAAATGCCAAAGAGAGAAAATATATCGTTTCATATTATAGACATTTATGATTTTTACTAAAATGCAAATATATGTAAATCTTGAATATTATTATGTGTGCTCTGTAGTGTGCAAAGAAAGAAAATAAGGTTTTATATGTTTTCTAAGAAGTTCAATTCTTACTTCTAGTAGATAGCATTTATATGGTATATCTTCATCTGTGAGTTAAAGTAGAAGGCCATAAACAATATGCAGCATAAGAGAGTTGTTTTGAAAAGAACGATGCCATTTTGCCCGATTGCGGGTCTAGCAATACACTTGCAATACACTCAACATTACAGAAATTAGGAAGCCAAAACTATAAATCGTCGACGACTAAGGTAACTGATATATTTTAAAGAATACATGAAACCAAATACATCAAATCAAATTGTTTGTATAACAACTGTTTTGAATTTTTTTTTCACAAGAAAACCGCCTTGGCTATAAAGTCACTTAATCAACATTGATTTACTCTTTCTACAGCATTTGATGATGTGTCAAAACTGCCTTGGTGTTTAATAGTTAAAAAAAATGTAATTTAACAGTTAAATGCTAAAGTCAGTTTACAACAAACGCCGCTACACAGTTAATGAAAACACAACTTGTAAAACCAGATCTTAATGGTGTTAACCATGTGGTAATGAACGTAGAAGAAAAAATGGAAAAAAATAGCCCCAGAAGTTAGAGAATCTATAGAATGAACAGGAAATAAGAATGGACTGTTATTTTAATATTAGATCAAGCTGTTTGAAATTTAAATGGGATTAAAAAATAGTGAGGTTTTTAAACAAAATGATATGCACGAAAAACCTATTACAAAAATGCCTCTACACAACGTTCATTGTAACAAAAAAAAATTGACTCTTTGTTTTTAAAGATATTTGAGACATTCTTACATAACTAATACACATAATATCATAAAAATGCACGACTCAACAATAGTATCGTCGTCAATTACTGTTACTTTATGATATCGCATTAGAATAAACGATGGAGTCATACAGTCCACTTAAATTCGTTATTTTATGTTTTATTGCTTGTGACATATAAACTAAATGGCAAACATAAGATACGTTTTGTTTTCCTTTATCCAGGAAACTAAGTAATAAAAAGGCATATTTATTAAATTCAAAGATGAAATAAATGAGGTTTTGTTTCAACTTAATGTTAAACATAGAACAAGTAGTTTTAAATTTACGACAAGGAATGCGAAGATGGTATAATTTGATTGCATTTTGCCTCCATTGAAGACAAAAGGTAATCTTGTTTAGCGCAGGATTCTCTTGATGTTCCTGAATATTATGGATGCAAATCTGACAAACACACACATGGCTACATAATTTTAAAAACGTTGAATTCATGAACATTTGTGGATTCTTGTGCCCTTCAAGTGCATTACTTCAAATACAAACATGAGTACCGGAGTACAGATGCTTTTGTCCCATGAACTAGCTTGATAGCTCCATCATATGAAATAAACCTGAGTCAATACTATATCGTTATGAATTATGTTGGAAATGATTTCTTAAGAAATATTTTTTATTCTCATTTTTGCAAGCTGATAATATTCATGAAGTTCCGATTACAAGCCAAGCTACTATATGCATTTGTACAAAACACTTGGAAAATTGCTAATGTATGTGCAGTTTATAAAAAAGGAGATCGTTCACTTGTGTCAAATTACAGGCCTGTATCCTTGTTATCAACAATAGAAAAGGTTTTTGAACGAATCATATTTAAGCATGTATTTAATTTCCTTAATCGTTCAAAGTTTTTTACTCCATTTCAATCGGGTTTTATTCCAGGCGATTCTACAGTAAATCAGCTTGTCTTTTTGTATGATACTTTTACTAAAGCTTTAGATGAAGGCCTTGAAGTAAGAGTTGTATTTTTTGATATAAGTAAACCTTTTGATAAGGTGTGGCATAAGGGGCTTCTTTCTAAACTTCATCATGCAGGAATAAGAGGAATTTTTTTTAATTGGTTTTCTAGTTACCTCACTGATAGACAGCAGCGTGTGGTTTTACCTGGAAGTACTTCAGATCTTACCAATATGGAGGCTGGAGTCCCTCAGGGATCTATCTTAGGACCGCTCTTGTTCCTTATCTTTATAAATGATATTGTTACAGATATTAACTCAAAAATTAATCTTTTTGCAGATGATACAAGTTTGTATATGATTGTTAAGTCTCCAGTAGAAACAGCAACTCAAATGCAATTGGATATTGAAAAGATATCAAACTGGGCTTACAATTGGCTTGTGCAATTCAATCCTAATAAATCTGAGTCAATGGTAATTTCTAAAAAGATGAATAAACCACACCATCCTCTATTGTCTATGTCTAATGTAAGCATCCCTGTGGTTGAATCTCACAACCATCTGGGCTGTTTTCTTTCAGATGATGCTTCCTGGCATGAACATATTTCTTACATTAAAAACAAGGCTTGGTCACGAATAAATGTTATGAGACGTCTTATGTATTTGCTTGATCGTAGATCATTGGAGGTTATATATTTTGCTTTTATTCGACCAGTTTTAGAATATTCTGATGTAGTTTGGGACAACTGTTCAAACTATGAAAAGGAAGAACTCGAAAAGATACAGCATGATGCTGCAAGAATTGTAAGTGCACTAAACTTGTTTCCATATCGGAGCTCTATCACGAAATATGCTGGCAAAGTCTTGCTGAGCGCCGTCGTAAACATAAATTAATTTTATTCTTTAAGATGGTAAATGGGATTTCTCCTGAATATCTGTGTTATCTTGTTCCTAATACAGTAGGTGAAACAAGTCAGTATAATCTTCGTTACTCAACAAATCTCCAAATTATACCTACAAGAACTTCTCTATACGCTAATTCTTTTGTTCCTTCAACATTAAAAGAATGGAATGAGTTACCACTCAATGTAAGTAATGCAAACTCATTAAACAACTTTAAGTCTCTCCTAAATCAGGGAAGTAGCAAAAGCAATTCTTTATTCTATTACGGTGACAGGAAATATCAAATACTTCACACGCGACTCCGGAGAAATTGCAGCTCTCTCAATCAACATTTATTTTTAAAGAATATTGTTCAATCGCCCCTTTGTCAGTGTGGTGAAATTGAGTCAACCTACCACTATTTTTATGAATGTCAAAGATTTGATAACATAAGATGTATTCTGTTTTAAATTTAATACAGTATCAAATATTATAGCTCCTTCATTAGAGATCATCTTGTTCGGAACGGAATCCAAATCAATTGAAGCAAATGAGATTATATTTTCTGCAGTTTATAAATATATCAAACTAAGTAAGAGGTTCGAAACATGATTTATTAATACATCTTGTACTCATTATCACAGTCGGTTTTTTTACCATTAAATTTGTATTCTCCAGAACCAGCCAAAGCAAGTCAGTTCTTAATGTGCTAGGATAACGTTATAATTATACTTAATTCCTCCAATTTATTATATATGTCTGAATATGTATGTATCCTAAAGGCTTTTTCTCTCTAACATATGTCTATCTAATATATGTATATGAATTCATACACATTGTCTCAGTAGATTGATGCCATCACATTGTTGTTCATTCAAAATAGAGTCGGAGAAGAACTATATAAGATTTTATATCTTTCGTTCTAATCCATTTCATCATTGTATATATTGAATGATTGTATATTATGTACTGTGTATGATTATGAATAAAATATGTTTAAACTAAAACACTACGTGCTAAATGTGTAGCGTAAAATCCAAAATAGCGTTTGTTTCGTAAGTGAAAAATGAATTGATATTTTGTTACAAAATTGATTATATGCTTTGATATGTTTAAAAATGATCAGATAATAAGCTCTTAATATTCTTATCTTAGATATTTCTAAGTACATCTAGCCAAATATGATCTTATATCTTGTTCTGTAAGTGAAAAACGAATTGATATTTTGTTTCAGAAAACAATTGTGAGAAAATAACCACATAATAATTGCAAAAAATATGTTTAAATATTTCTATCAATGTGCATCATTCTATGATCTTATTAATATAATATATTGCTTTGGAAATATATGAATGTGATTAAATTCTAATGTCATCTTATCAACGCTCTCATTTAGCGTACATAAAACTTTATTGAAACGATAATTGAAATTGCTATTAACCCATCCAATTCAAACTACGAATCTCTCTTTGATCCGTTAATTATTAACTTTCTCAAAATTCTTATTAGTATTTTGTCTGTTTCTTTGATCCAGTATTATATGTATTACCAATCGTATTCCAAATAGACGTCAATCCTCTAAATACGGCTGGCATAACTTAAGCAAAAAGAGGACATATTGATCATCAATGTTGATAAACATAATCATGTAATGTTATTATTTAGTAATTCTTGTACTGAAATGATATCATTTGCCAAAATAAGGTCAAACTAATGTAAGTATTGGGTTATAATTAGGAAAAGGAAAAAACGTATCTAATTGTAATTAGATGAAATAAAAGCTCAGTTTAGAGGCTATGAGGTGTAGGCATTTAACATATTTCAATATACAATGCATGTTTTAAAAATTGAATTAAATGTAGCGATAAATCTTATGTTTTTAATTTGAGCTATACATGGGTTGAGAATTGAAACCTTTATCGTTTTACATGTCCGCCCTCAACACTAACATTTTAAGTGCGCCTTTTTCAACGGACATAAATGAAAACTGTTGCATTTATTGAAAATTGGTTTGAAGTTGGAAAAAAGTCTGTTTATTAATACAATTTGGTGCAAATTTGGCAAATTAACACTAAAAAATTGTAAAATGATCTCATCATAAGATATATTAATTTGATGACATCTAAATGATATTTATATTACAAAATGAGGTAAATATTAATTATGCTTTTACGTACTACTGCTTATCAAACAGCGAAGTAATCACTAATGCAGGTATGTTATGTTTATTCCATAGACTCTGCGCCGGCACTACGTCTGTTATAAGATTTTCTCGTGGCAATTAAACATAATTGAAACGCATTGTTATTTCAAATTATCGTAAATGAAATGACAGAAACAAAATAGACCATGGATTTGAAAAAATGGAGAAAAAATATATTTGAAAACAGAAACACATGAAATATGGCAGGTATTGTGACGTCAAGGAAAATCGTTAATAAGATAAATGTAAAAGTGTATGATCGCCTGATGAAATCTCAATACAAATAAAAGGAAAACATTATTTTCATCATGAATATCTAACATTAACTTTTATAAGTATCAAGGACATATTCCTTTGTTTATTTTAGTTTGATACTGACAAAGGTTACAAACTGGCTGGGCTGAGTAATTTAAAAATAGGCTGATTCAGAAAAGAAACATGGTTATAATGATGACGAAATGAAAGAGAAAATGTGCCTCTTAACACTGTAACTGTACTTTGTCTGCAAAACTAGTAACTAGTAACTGTTTTAACAAACATGTAGTGTCTTGATGTTTAATGGTACCTACACTATTGGTTACTTGTTGTGACAAACTATTAATGATATAAAACTAGTCTAGCAAGCGTATTTGTTAGATGGACTGTATTAGAATATAATAGTAAAGAATAATCAATTGCCTTCTATCTTATAAAGCTTTATTCAATAAAATCTCCATAGCCAATTACATTATGCACCCAGTACATTAAATTAAATGTATCAATTGTTCAAATCTGAAATTACTTTGTTGTCTCTATATCGATATCAATTGGAATGCGAATTAATCCTGTAATATATATGAATGTAATAAGTGTCATTTTAAATTACATTAATTTCGTTTACCTTTACTCAATAAATACGGTCTTTACCTCAGTTGTAATTGTCCAGTTTTTAATTAGTTTGCATGTCAGTAATATTATTTTACCGATGAGAAACGATGAAAAAATTCAATAACTCTTGAACCAGACAGTCAAATTACTGTATAAAGTCAAACAATGCAAAATCTATGCTTCTTAGACAGGACTGATTTTGAGAATTTGGCTCCCTATAAGATGCTAGAGGCATTTTGTAGTACAAGTGGTATCTTGGTCTATTTTACCTATTTAAGGTATGCTGAATCCGATAAAGGTGGATACCAAATTGAAAAACTTGAATTTGACCATTGAAATGGCCATTTAAAATGACCACTAAAATGGCCGCCAAATTTCTTTATTATAAATGGATGATATATCAAAGAAAGGAAAAGCCTGAAATTTGTCACAAAGCATGTTTAGGTAAAACCAAATTAGACACCAAAACAGAATCAAAAGCACAAAACAATCCAATATGGCCGAAAAATCCAAGATGGCAGACATTTTTCTATAGGCTAATATAATAGTAATATAGAAGTAATATTAAAGATAGTACTGAAAATTTTAAGGCATTTAAACATATTTAGGGTTTACGCAGCGAACACTACACTCTTTCCTGCCCTATATGCTAGATTTTATCTGGCACTCTATGCAAGCATATAGAGTGGCTACTCGGATGCCTTCAGCGTCAAGATGTGTGAGGGGGTTAAAACGTGTGCATGCAAAATATACATTAATTAAAGGCAGTTTTCTCTGAGTACTCTTGGGTTTTGGTGTTCGTTTTTCTGTTATCGATCGTCGTCTTCGTTCTTCTGTTATTGATCCTCGTCGCAGTTCTCTTGTTGCCA